>NW_019385469.1:95549-96994 GCF_000671375.1 Centruroides sculpturatus | reverse complement strand
ATTTTTAATTTGATCAATTTCTGGAACGTTTACAATCGTTCTATAATCGAACCAATATGCAATAACAAATTCGAATTTAAAACGGTTCGAACATTTTTAAAATCGAAATACAGTCGACCCCCCCCATAACACGGTAGATACGTTCCGGTTTTTATGAATCCATTTTCTACGAGTCCAGCCAATCACAGCCTGGCACGTATGCAGTTTACGGACTACGGCTGTTTGAAAGGTTTCTTCCATAAAATTAATCGATTCTAGACTAATTCGACTCAACATTTCCAAAATACATATAATTTTTTTTGGGAATAATCCATATAAACTATGCTGTAAACAAAAAATTGTAGGATTACTTACCGAGCGTGCACCTTTCGACTACGCCATTGCTTAAGCTTGTTTTCGTCGTGGAGATTGTCATCGAATGGCGCTCGCGTGCTTCCTGATAACTTTTTTTTTTTTGGCGAAAAATTCGCTGAACTTTGGAGTCATCATTAATATAATTATAATTTTTATGAACGTTAAATAATAAATGGTTTTAGTAGGTCCGCTGCTCGTTTAAACTCAACGATTTGTACAATATCCGCTATTGGTCTAGATTCGACCAATCCTGTCGCGACACGAGTTGTCGATGACGTTTTACCGAATTATACGAGTTTTTTTAGCATGTTTGTACGAATGCTGTCGCAATTTTTTCGCCGTGATATAGGAATCCGAACTATAAGAACCTGTGTTATAGGGTGGTCGAATGTAGATAAAAATATTTATAACAATGTCTGAAATGTTATCAATTTAATACACCTAAGTACCAGTAGCGTGCTGTCATTGGAAGCGGTGGATGCGCCGCTTCCCTTGTATTTTCTAAAAAATAAATACATATTCATTTTAATTATATGAAAATAATCGCATAATATTTTATTATAACCGCATTATGTATCTTATTACAAATTTCTATACTACACGTGAAAAAAAAGATAAGATTGCTATTATATACTCGAATAATAGTGGCGGAGTGGAAGCGCTGTATTATCAGCATCCAAAAAGCCAGATTCAAGTATGCGCTTTACAGAGCACCAACCTCACCCGGTTTAGCTGGTGGAAGCCTAGGACCTTGGGTGGAGGCTACACGTATACCGCATCCAATTCTATCCAGGACCGGTTCTGGGCTTTTAGCCGTCCGCCTGCTAGATATTTGGCCGCACTCGCCGGATTACGTGAATCACGAGTAGATTTATAACTTAACCCAACTGATAAGAATTTACTGGCATGTTTTTATGATAGTTCTGTATACAGTGGTACCTCAGGATACGAACGCCCCAGCATACGAAATTTTCAAGATACGACATGAAATTCGAACATATTTTTGCTCCACGATACGAACAAAAACTCACCATACGACGTTACATTAGTTCGCAGCGTTCATTTGTTTTTCTTACTACAGTTATTTTTTT
>NW_019385469.1:92215-94118 GCF_000671375.1 Centruroides sculpturatus | reverse complement strand
TTTTTTTTTTTTTTTTTTTTTGTAAATTTGAATTAAATTTTGTTTAAAATATAAATTTCTTATTTTTATAATTACACATATAATATTCCCTATGATTAAAAGAAAAGTATATAAACACTGAATTATTTATAATATGTTTTTTTTTTTTTTTTACTCTTTCCGTCCTGTGGACACTAAGAGGACATAGCAAGCTCATTATGGGTTTTGCCAAGTCCACAATGAGGCGACCGGGTGGTGAGGGACGGGGCCCGACATATCCAGACGGACCACCCTCGAAAAACTTATGGGGATTATTCGACCCGTCTGGATTCGATCCCGGGTCCCCCAGAGCGGTAGGCTGCCACCTTGACCGTTCGGCCATACGACCTGTTTATAAATTGGTTTTACACATGGAGTAAGCTACGTACAGTACAAAAGAAATGCATTAAACGCGGTCGTTCTCAATAATACGAAATGGAATTATTAAATATTTTTTTCTGATCTTACAATTGTTAATAACGTTTTCAGTGGCGTAGTGTGGGTGCCAGTTGCCTGGGGCAGAGGAAAATTTCGCCGTCCCCTTATTTAGGTATCTCAATTTAAAAGACTAAAGTTCAGTTTCGTCACAGAATAAGTAATGAAAAATTCCGTGCTAGTTTTAAAATCGCTGATCCGGAGGGCAGGTGAGGTTTGTTCGAATAGAAGTTCCTGACGCATGCGTATGTCATTTTGCAATGCGAAGAATAATGTGCAGTGCATGCCGGTTCTAAATCAGTTACAGTTAGCGACTAGGGAGACTTGGGTGGGAGTAACGTAAGTAACCTAGATGATCTAGCTGTATTGGATATTGGACGTGTATATGAATACGAATGAATCGTACAAGCAAGAAAAAAAAATATAAAAAAATGTTGACAGGTTGCGCACGATATCCCCGGGAATTGACTCACCGTGAGTCAATTCCCGGACTGTCCGGGTGGTAACACTATTCCGTGTTAATTTCAATCGGTCCGAGCCGTAGGTGCGCCGGAAATATGAAATAAAATGATTCAAATTTTTACAAGATATTATTATTATTTATTGTGAAATTTTGCCGTTCCCTAAAAAGTGCCGCTTGGAGCGGGCCACCCCTGCCGCCCCCACTACGCTACGCTACTGTGTACTGTACATTCACCACACATTTTATTTCATCAAGTAAGTTTTTATTATTTTATTTATAACTAGCAGACCCCGCCACGCCTTGAAATGTCACGGCACGCCACTGCTAAGTACTCAATGAAAACTAATTGTAGTTGAAAGCAAAATATCGCATCTAAAATAGTACAGTAGAAGCCGTTTTTCCGGTTACGCCTTAATTCTCTTCCTCTCCCCCGCGGGGGAATTTCGA
Organism: Centruroides sculpturatus; assembly: GCF_000671375.1. NCBI lineage: Eukaryota > Metazoa > Arthropoda > Arachnida > Scorpiones > Buthidae > Centruroides > Centruroides sculpturatus. Next base: position 92,755 of record NW_019385469.1, on the reverse strand, counting down.
AAAATCCCTTCTTAGTGTGCGTTTTCATGACGTACCCTGTGTACCAAATTTCACCTCTTTAGGTTTGGCAGTTTTCTCTAGGCAATTATGAATCAGTCAGTCAGTCAGTCAGGACAAGTAATTTTAAGTATTTAGATTAATTTAATGTGACTAAAATATTAATCAGTATAAATGTTTTTATATAAATACACTTTTCTAGTGATTATTTAAAAATTTATCACATTATTTTTAAATTATAATCATTACTGTACATTCGTCATCCTATTATCGCAATTTTATCGCTAATGAGCTTGATATAAAAGGATGATGTTACTAGGGATTGTATACCGGTTTACCGATTTACCTGTTAACCGATAAATTGACAAAAAACATTCGATAAACTTACCGGTAAATTTTGAAATTTACCGGTAATTCGGTAGATGAAAAATCCATACTAGAAATTTTTATGTAGAAAATATTGTGTTTATAGATAGTTAAAAGGGCTAAAGAGATATTGAAAAAAAAAAAAAAAAAAGGCTCTGCTTCTATTTATACTATTTT
>NW_019385469.1:56886-90663 GCF_000671375.1 Centruroides sculpturatus | reverse complement strand
AAAAAATTTTAATGAAGATATTTATCTTAATTATGAAAATATACTAGCATGTTTTTTAATTTTTGGAACCTAACCCTCCTTTTCGTATTAGTTCTGTGTTTCGTATAACACGGATTCGCATAACATGGCAATTTTTTGGAACGTAACTACCGTGTTATACGGGGGTTACCTGAATTCTTATTTTATATATCTATATATATAAAATTGCTTGTCCTGACTGACTCACTGATTCATCATCGCCCAGAGCAAACCGCTGAACCTAAAGAGGTGAAATTTGGTACACAGTTAGGGTACGTCATGAAAACGCACACTAAGAAGGGATTTATCGAAATTCCCCCACGGGGGGAGAGGGAGAGCATTAAGGCTTAACCGGAAGAACGGCTTCTACTGTAACATTTTAGATGCGATTTTTTGTTTCTAACTGCGTTTTAGTAGGGTACGCCATGAGAATGCACACTAAGAAGGGATTTGTCGGAATTCCCCAGTGGGGGAGAGAGCATTTCATTTCAGACATTGTTATAAATATTTTTATATATTTCGATTTTTTAACCAAATGCTCGAATCGTTTTAAATTCGAATTTGTTATTGCATATTGGTTCGATTATAGAACGATTGTAAACGTTCCAGTAAATTCATCAAATTGAAAATGGTTCGTTTGATTCTCGGCAATTCTCATCATTCTCAGTGGTAGGTGTTATATAACAATTACTATGGTTATTGAAATACTGAATATAAATAGGGTTTGCTTGCAAAACTTCCGCGGGCGAAGTCGCGGGTAACAGCTAGTTTTCAATAAAAAATCAATCAAAATATAATTTATCTTTCCGCTTCTATTCCGTTTTTCAAATATCAATATATAACCGGTTCAAACACTGTTATTCTCTAGGAATTATCGCATACACAGATTTCAAATATACTAGCCAATCAATGACTTTATTTTACTTAGATGCATTTTGGAAATTACAATATTTCCCTCCTCAGTGGGCTTTCTTTCAAACAAGCCAAACGAAGCACAAATACTTTTTTGATACTCTTACACAATAAAATACTGTTTATCAAAAAAGTGTTTGCACTTCGTTTGGCTTGTTTGAAAGAAAGCCCACTGAGGAGGGAAATATTGTAATTTCCAAAATGCATCTAAGTAAAATAAAGTCTTTGATTGGCTAGTATATTTGAAATCTGTGTATGCGATAATTCCTAAAGAATAACGGTGTTTGAGACGGTTACATATTGATAATCAAAATATAATTTTATGTAAAATTTCTACAAAATTTGAAAAAACATAAATCATAAAAATTAAATCCTACTCTTATAAAGTAAAGATTATTGCCTTGTGAAACAAGCAATATAACGAGTGTCCGGATTGGTTACACTCGATTGAGTAACGGAAACGTTACACAAACTTGTACGAATTTTTATACGCATAAGTTTGTGTAACATATTTTTACCTTGGAAAAAAGAAAACTCTGTGTACGAGTGATTTGAAAAGGGATGAAAAGTTGTACATTATCGTTTATTTTTGTAAATCAAGTCCCCATTGTCGAACGCGGTCAATTCGACTTAGGGTGTGCAGTACGACTTTGTTTCACATTTTTCATTAGTCAGCTGATTCGTGTTTTTTTCCTTACGTCCTTTTCGTAAACGGTTGCCTTGATTGTCTCAAAATTCTCGAATGATCTAATTTCTGACATGTTTGCAGGGTTATCCTTCTTTTCGACGAAGTTGATTTTTTTTCTTTTTTGCAACATCCAGTACAGTATTGGCATAGTGGGAACTTGCTTGATCTAGTCCAGTAGTTCTCAACCGGGGGTACATGTACAGTACCTCTAGGGGTACGAGCATAAATCGAAGGGGCAAATCTAACTTTCATTTTAAAATGGCGTATGTTAATCAATTTGTTGTAAATTATTAACACAGGAAACAAGAAATGACAAAAACTTGCTTTAAAATATCCCAGTGTGAATACCGATATCCCTTTTAACAGTCTAAACAACTTGTTTATCCACTTGATTTGTCTGTCTATTTGTGCAGTTAGTGCTGAGTGAACCTGTAGTCTAGAAAATTACGGTTTAACCGAGCATTAATTTTATTGCTTGATAAGATTGGGCTTTTCGTGTTTTTACTGGACTACTGGTATTAGGAATAACCTGCAAGCCTGGATCGTACTCCCACCATGCAATGCGTGTCACTGTAAGCGCACATTACTTGATATTTAGCAAATTTAGACGTTATGTTTGTTACAAAAATTGAAAGATTCATTTATTATTCTGCACGTTATAAATTCGCAGCCATTACTTTCAAGGTCAGTACACAATTATAATCGCTATTTAACAACGTGGAAACCAAATTTTGTAAAAATTGCTTAAAATTTATTGCAACAAATATCCCATTAAATTTTGTTAGAAATTATTGTAGAATAATTTAAATTTTCTTTATTGTTAATTATAATTATTTATTTTTAGGAAATGTAGTTTATGCATGTATTGAAATGACTTCTGTGATTTTATATAATATACTTATCAAATAATAATACAGTAAATAAATGTATGTACAGTACCTGATTAAATTTATTATTATTTACGTAAAATAAGTAATTCACTTTTAGTTATAATTAGTTAGTTAGAGCTTTTTTATGTACGCAGTAATTATAAAATTTACATATAAAAATATAAGGGGTACTTGAGAAACAACTAATGGGCTAATAGGGTACATCAACAAAAAAGGTTAAGAACCACTGATCTAATCAAAAGTTAAATTCTGCTTAAGAATAGTCCTTTCGAGTGTAAAGAATCAGACGGCATAGTATACGTTCTGGGGTCGATAGCAAAGCGTGATTTTCTCATTGTGACTTGACCTAATCTTTTCGGTCACATTACAATCCAAATCAAAACTTTGCCCTTCAATTTCTTTTTCTTGGAAAATTTTACATCAAGCGGGTGTAGAAGAGATAACACTGGTATAAAATCTACCATTACCATTGATCGTCGAGTGCCAGAGGGTGAAGTAAGATTTGTCACCAAATTATTATTTCAGCAACCCAAATAGTGCTGTTTTTACCCAAACTTATCACAAAGACCAGATTTGTCATCCAAAATAAACAACTTTTTAGAGAACTTTTTCAATAACCTTCCGCACTTTGTCTTAATTTGTGATCTTTGCGTGTCCGTTCTGTCCAGAATTACCTGCAGAATTATCTTTTGATGTTTAATAAGTGTTTTTTGATTTCAAAATTTCGTGGAGCCAACTACATGAAAATTTTACTTTCGGGTCTACAGATCGAACTAAAAACGTGTCGCTGTCTTCAAAGGTCTTCTTTAATCCTTCAAATTTACGCTTTCGTTAAAATTTTCGCTTTTCTAATAGACCCCTTTTTCCCCTCCATGGTGATAATCAACTCTGGAAATATTGGAGAATGCAATATATAATCCGTTTTACAAATGAAATTTTTTCATTTGCAAAACGGTTTACAGCAAACTTTTCCTGATGTTTTATTTAATGTGTAAAAGTTGTTCAGTACACTCACTCTTTGGCGTAAAACATCTTTAGTTGCCATTTTGAAAGTTGCAGAAAATCGAATGCAAAAAAAGATAGAGGAGAAGGTGGTATTATGGAACCACATTTATTTTAGTGAATTGTAAACAAGGTATCATAACTACACCCACATTTTTTGTGCAAGAAGTACTGGTAACTATTAAACTAAATGTTCCTAATTGGATGTTTCACTAGTGTAACTATAAGTATGGTTTTTGAAGGCCTTTGTACAAAAAGTCAGAAAGTAGGCTTAGAGAAAATCGGGTGGTAATATGGAACCTTACTGTATGTTTTCAAAAAATGCTTTAATGTAGCCAAAATCAAATAGGAAAGGACAAAAAATGTTAAATAATTACAAAATTATTTACTCCAATGTATTTTATCGCAAAAATGCTTTTATAATAGAAAAATATAACCTCCATCAATAATATATATTCCAGCAGTTCTTTTTCGATATTCTCAGGAAGAATTGGCTTTCTACCTAGTGTCTTTTTCACAAATTGTTCCGGACGAATGTCTGCTTGCAAATAGAGAGTTCGGAGGAGTTGGGTTCTATATTAAAAGCACCAATGGAATCGCCATCTTGAACTAACTTATGTCTTTCAAGACCAAATTTTAAAAAACATGAACATCACAGAGATTAATATATACCCCCAAGTCTCTGGAACGGAATACATGCACCAGTGAACCTACAACTACACGATTTATATTTTAGAAATAATTAAATTCACTTAGCATTCAAAACTTTCGAATTTTGAAAAACACAAATTTGCTGATTCACTACGGACAACCGTTTAACTGAAGTGAAACGGGTTTTCCCCTTGCTATGGATGTCTGCCTAGTTCAGTTCATCCACATTCCGCTACAGTTCGCCTTTATTATCAGTTCGAAATGGAGTGTTCCATAATACCACCTTTTCCTCTACTAGAATATTGTATAGCATACCATGCGCGTTCAAATTATAGCAAGTGCAGCATAATTAAAAATTATTGGCTGTTAGCTAAACCTTGATTGGTTTTTATCGTACACCTGTTATGTATATTATTTCAACATTTTGTTTTCGTATCTACAAAATATTAATAAAATATTTTAAACACTTACTCCGCTTCTGCAGTTTCCTGGATATAAAGTAATATTCCTTAAATAAGATACCACATTGACATTTATTTCTGCTTTTATACGGATCTAATAATAAATGATTCAGAAATTTTAAAAATATATGAAATATTCTTCTCTATATTTATAAATATGATTATTGAAACTTACTGCAAATTTTTTCTCTATATTTTGAATTGTAATTCTTCTTTCGTATAATTTTTTTGCATTTGTTACAATAACTTTGTCTTCACGAGATATAAAAGGAGGATTTTCGAATGCCTCTACATAATATTGAAGGGCTCGATATTTTTCTTTTGGCTTCACTTCGAGTTCATACGTTAGGCATACTTCACCTTTAAGTCTTAAACGTTCTGTATTGTAAATAAGTACCAATGTCTCCGGATATCTCTCACCTGTATTCGGTATATTGCATTCAACTGTGACGTTAATTTGAGCATTAAATGCTTCTTCTGAAGGAGCACCTGAATAAAATCCATTATTTTATAAAATTTTTATGATTTCACAGTCTAATATAATTTCAGAACATAAAAAATAAAAATTGTATGCAAAATTTAATGTTCGGATAATTCTGTTTATTTAATTAGTAACTATTATTTGATATGAATATTATAATTCTAATAGTTTTTGTTAATGGCAGCTTAATACAAAAAATAAAAAAAAATTAACGAATGCAAATAAATTTCTGTTTAAAGTAGGTAAAATTTAAAGTATATGAAATATTTATACTATTTTATGAATTGAACAATAGGGCAAATAATAATTGAGTATTCATAATAATTGAGTTAATTTTAATTTGATTAGATTGAACCAGAAAACATTTTGGGAAAAATAATTTTGTTTCAAATTTTATTTTCAGAAGTATTTAATGGGAAAGAATCTTTAATGGGATTCTCTTTAAAAGCCAAAAGTGGATAGATTATAATAATTTAAATGCATTATGAACTTGCTGAATAATCGAGGACTTTTAATCGAGGAGAAATTTAGAAAATAGTAGATAAATTGATAGACTGTATCATTGATAAATGGAATGAAATAAAAATGTAATATTTTATTCTAAACCAAATTTAGGCTAAAATTACAATACTATTCTATAATGATTCATAATGAGATTTAATAAAAACAATCTTATTATTATTTTGAAGAAAAGTCACTTTAATTTTGATAAGATGAAGCTTATAAATAGTCTATAACTTTTCAATGAAAGTTATCATCCCAAACACAATATAAAATTGTTACATGTTTAAATAATAATGACCAAGCAAACAACTTTGGGTCAATTTAAATCTTTATCGTTTTTAAATTCCAGCCAGAGACAGGTTAACAACTTGAGGAAAAAAACAATTCTTCGTTTAAAATAACCGACGACATGACATTAAAAACTATATTTTTGGAATTATACAAATTTATGTAATTATGTAAATATTGTTAAATTCCCGAATTTACACCAGGGATCTTCCGAATGGTTTTTAAATGAAACAGTGACCAGAGTGATATTGTGAAAACGTTTAGTACAGTGTGTCGTTGGCGTAGGATCTTACAAGAAATGGTTGGTGTCAAGTGTATAAAGTATGTGTTTTTAATGTCATATCGTCGTCATTTTTAACGAAGACTGTTTTATCTTCAAATTGTTAACGACTTGTCTTTTGAAATTAAAAATAATAACAATAAATAAAAAATAAATATTTAAATTGACCAAAAGTTGTTTGTTTGGTCATTATTACTTAAACATGTAAAACTTAGACTATGCGATTTAAAATTGCTAATTTCAAAAGTTTTACTTGTTGCTCATATTTGCGTTTTAAATTTTAAAAGAATTAGTACATAATGATGGGGCTACGGGAATAAGTATGATTATGAGGCGCATCGAAAGAAACGAATTGGCAAGCAACGACAATTAAATTTTATATGTTGAATGACGACGAGGAGTAAAAACAAATTGAAGCTGATTTTTTTCTTGCATGATAATCACTATGGCATAGCGACTGTGATATTGTACTAATTATTCCCCATGGAATTCAATGCACATCTATCATTGTTTCTGCCAATCCTTGGAGGCGTTAGTAGCTAATCCAGTGAGATGATCTTTAGAATCGCCTCCGATGTTTTCACCACTGCTTTTGTAAACAGAATTGGGTTTACCATAACTTTGACTTTAAGAATGGGAATAGGAAAATGTCATAGGATGGAAATCTGGACTGCACGGTGGATATGAGATGCACGATATGTTTTTCTCAAAAATTGTCTCCAAGTTAGCTACGGGCAAGAAAGCATTGTCGCAGTTCAGAGATTGGAATGTTTTCCTTCAGAAGTAATCCAACAATGTGAACTGACCGGTAGCATTGCCTGATAATTGTTGCATACATTCCTTAGCCCTTTACTGCATAGGATTTCTTTCAGGCAACATTTAAAAATATAGTTTCCATTTATAGGCAGTGCAACGAATTTTTTTTATACCTGCCTGATGTGATTTTAAGGCTTTGTTTCAGTTTACCAATAGCATTTGAAGTAATAAGCGCATGTTCATTACTCGTTAGCAGGGTCCAAAATAAACTTACTTTCATTTCTTATTATAAGTGAAGACATCCGTGTGAAATTTTGCATTTTTAATGAATTTTCGAGTTATTTGGATCAATTATTTTTTTTAATTTGTAACTATATAGCATAATTTAATAGCACGTATATTTCTTAATGTGTAAATAAAAGATATAATAAAAATATTTGGAATATTAGTAAACGTTGCTTCAGAGCAAAATTGTGCAACAATGAAATAGATGGTAGTATGTTTCAATGCAGAAAACAAAACAGAGCTTTGCGGAATACTTTTAGAATACTTGCTACTAATATTTCTGAAGACAGTGAATTAGAAGATGAGGACTCTATCTCTGCAGCTATCTCTGAAATTAGTCAGCCTGCTTTTACTAAATCCTGATTTAGATTTGGAGACGGACTTTTGAATTTTTGGAACTAGCTAATTCTGTTACATATAGTTATTATAACTCAGTTACAATTGCTAAAAATAAATAAATTTTGTATTTTTAGAGTAATTTGGAAGAGCGTTCAGTTTAAAATATTGCGAAATTTTCCAATATTTTATTTTTTATTCTTTAAAAATGTATTTTTCGATGTGTAAAAACGATTAAATCTTATAACCTTATATTGTCTAATCTTAAATATTAACTGGTAACGACAGCAGCATTATGTTTGTATTCTTATTCGTAATGCTTGAATGAAAATTTTTTACTCTTAGTTATTAAAGTCTTCAGTATAAAATATGATTCGCTATTATTCATATTCTAAATAATTTCATTTTTATATATTTGTAAGTTACAAGCGAGAAATATAATTGTTCAACGTTTATAATTCTTTTAGAATATTTTTATTGTTTTAAATATTTTTGATTCAAGAAATGTTCAATTGCACAAAATGTAAGCAAATATTTTCTTCATTTCAAAACCTCAATAAAAAACGATTACACTATTTTTAAATGTTAAAAATATATAATTTGTTTTTAAATACAGTATGTAATCTGAAATTAATATTTTTTTTCTTATACGGAATGATCGAATTAAAGTGAATTTGCATTAATGTTATTTCAATAATGCAACGCAACACTTGGGTGATCTGATAAGATGACTCCCGGAAATACTTTCTATGAGAAACTGGCCCTTATTTAAATATTTTCTTCACGTGTCTAACACCTAAATATTTGGTATTTAGGTATTATACACGTGAAGAAAATCCAGAAACTTCCACGTGGCTAGCCCGTTGATTAGGCGCGAACTGGCGACCAACTATCGATGTTCAGTGGTTTTAATCTCTCGGATTTTGGTGAATTTCTATCGGAATGAGAAATTCTAATGATAATTTTATCTTTATTCCTAATATTTTGTATTATTAATTAATAATCGTTAATCAAAACAATTTTAAAATCTATAAAAATTAATGAAGGAAAACTGAAGTAAAGTAGAATGAAAAATAAAATAACTGTTGATATTTGACTAAACAATATTTATCTTCGTATATAATTTTGTCTTAAAAAGTCTGTATTTTGAAAATGCTAATGTGATTTCCTTTACTGTTTTTAACGATGTAAGGCAATGAAATCCATTATTAAATTCATCTCATCAATTTAATAAATATACTTAAATAATAAGCTAATTTGTTGGAATGATTTACATTTTGGTTTTATAGCTTAAGTTAAGGTTTCAAAATTTTATGAAACCTTTTTGATAAGATATAAATCTATTCTTGAAGCATTTTGATAAGCTATAAAACTTTTTTCAAGCTTTTTTGAGAAAAATTCTTTTATGATAAAATGAAAAACGTTTCGAAATGAGTTACAAATTATTTAACCCCGATTCAACATAAAAATTTGTATTTTAAAATAAATAAAAAATAATAAATTAGAATAACGTTTCAAAAATGTTCAATTATTGAAACATTTTTAAAAGAATTTCTTAAAAGGTTTTATAGATTTTTTCTTTACCTTTGCATGTTTTTCCATCTGCTGCCAGTTGTTCTCCTTTATCACATTTACATGTTGTTCCGGTCGGAGTATTATAACAATATTTTTGACATTCTCCATCGTTAACACCGCAACTAGGAACACAAGTGCTATTTTGTAAACGATAATAATCGAAGCATTGGCATTTATACGGTGATTTTCCAGAAATAGTACAATAATGATGGCAGATTTCATTACACCAATAGCGAGCTGAACAATTGAAGAATGTTTATACCTTAGGCCATGATAAAGATAAAAATAACTGAAAATTGTTTTTGGTCTTACCTACACATTTGATAAAAATCTCTTTTTTGTCATTAATTACTGCTGTTTCACCTAACATATTTAAATTTTTCGGACATTTACAAATGTAACTACCAGGTAAGTTGATACAAAGGGCCTTTGTATACCGAGGACATGTATCAGCGAGTAAGCATTCGTTAATATCTGTAAAATAACATTTTTATAATCAGAGAAAAAATATAACTATGTTTATCAATAATAATTTTAACATATAATTTATTTTAGAATTATATATTTACTTATAAATATTTTATCTGCATAAAATTTTACTATTAATTCTTCGTAGGATTTATCTAATTTATCAACCATTAGTGATCACCGCACAATGAGCTGTTTTTCTATATCTAAGAAGAAATTGGATTCAAATAGCAATGTGTATTCTTATAATTACTTTGACAGTTCATGCCAGCACATCATTCCCAATTGTATTAGCTAACTTTATTTCGAATTAAGCGCCCTAATAACAGTCAAAATTAAATCCTAATACATAGCTATTATGTATTTGTTTCGTGCTTTACAAAACCAAACATCATTTACATCTTGTTTCATTTTTAGAATTTTTAATTTTTACTATCCCGGATCTGTTATATACAACAGAGGGAAAGTATGGCTATCGGTCAAAAAATGACCCCCCCACAATTTTCACATTTTTTTGACTCAAGGACCTTGAAACTTCGTGGTTTTTTTCTATACATATGGATATTTGTGTGGGGGCACGATTTTGTTCACCCTGTTTGAATCTTAATAACCTCTGTGCTTTTTGTCGAAAATTTCTGAAATGTTGCAGGGAGGTTTGGAGGTTTGTTTTTTAGGGGATTGGTGCTATTAAATTTTGGTGGTTAAAGTCGACGGACTGATGAGTTAAAGGGAGGGCGTGTCATATCGCGAGTAGGGTAGAACTTAATTACGATTTTACTCGTTATTAGCATTTAGAATTTATATATATATATAAAGCCCGTCCCTGCCTTTAAAATTAAACTTTTTGTCATTTTATAATAATTGAAAATATAAAAATTTAATATAATATCATAACAGATGGCGCCACCAAAATTTTAAATGTTGACGGGAAATTTAAGCAACTTGTTTCTGGGTTTTTTTTTCAAAAACATCCGTTTGAATTATATCTTTTCTAAATAAAATTTAAATTACATTTAGCTAAAATTATAAGTAGAATTTACATTATTTCATTTAATCAAAATTAAAACACATTTCGAAGTTGCGATTTTCATTTTTTTATCCAAAGCAAGAGGTGAAATACAAAATTTTACCTTGGCTGGTCTCATTTCGGGTCAGAAATAAATATAATGAACAAAACTGAAGACGATCGTATAGAGTATTTGCATTATAATAATTTGCGGAAAGAATTCTAATAGGGTTTCTCATTTCCCGGTATTTTGCTTGTCCCGGGATCCCGGGATAAAAGTGAACTGTTTCCCGGGATCCCGGGAAATCCCGGGATAGAATTAATTATTTTTAAGGTATACAAAATATCTTGAAATCAAATGATATAATTATTTTCCATTTTTTAAAGTAATTTTAAAGTTTTGTAACCTCCAAAATCATATTAATAATGCTGTGTTAGGTCTATAGGCCTATAATAAAAATTACCTTTAAATAACGTAGAAATTTTCACAAATAGAAAAAAATTAATTAAAGTTTGCTGGAAACTGCATACAACAACAACAAAAAAAAAGTTTTGAATTGAGTTAAAAATTAAAAAAATGAACTTCTAATTTAGAAGGTAATTTTCGTTTTTTAAATAAAATATAATACAAAATATTGCAAACTTTTATAAGATTTTAAAAAGCAAAGATGGTCAATACTCCGATAACTCACTCTAATTCTTATTTTAGTAATGAAAAGTCTTGCCACCGAGAATGCCCTTTCCGATTCAATTGATGTGATTGGAATAGTGTTTAATGCATTTAAGAGAAGACAGATATTATGTGTTTTTTCACCTGTAGCCTGGAAGCTTTCGAGTTCGTTTTCGAGATTGTAGTACTTCTTTCGCTCTCTAGTATTCTTGATTTGTCTACCTTGGCTGCTTTAATAGCGGCATCAAGCTTAGAGCTCGATAATTCGGCAATTCATTTGGCTTTAATAATCAGGTTTATGAAGAAAAACTTCATACTTGCAGACTTTGTACTCGTTTGTATCCTTGCCCAATTTGCACAATCTGGCGTCAGGCATTTATTGAAGCTACTGGGCATGGTTAAAACTCAAGACAGCGTAAGCACAATTATTCCAGATATTACAGGTTCCGACAAGTAAAGAATTTTTATAGTCATGCCACAAATAAGCTATATATTGATTATTGACCATTTGTGACATGCTATAACGAGCAAAAATTTAAAAAAACTAATAGGTAGGTTTAAAATTAATAAATACAAATGTATTCTGGCAGTGAATGAGTTAATTATGCTTTCTATTTGCAAAACTCCTCAACCTTAACACAAAATAAGAAAAAAAGTGAATTTTTAAGAAATTTGCGGGATTTCCCGTTATAAGAAAAATTTCCCGGGATATTTCCCGGGTTAAAAAAACAACCGGGATCCCGGGATCCCGGGATCCCAGAATCTCGTTTCAGAAACCCTAAATTCTAATTTAATTTTTTCCACTGTATATCTATGCACAGTACAGTTTTTGAAATTGTGTTCTTTATCCTCCTGAGTTACGACAATCGATATTCAGTACTATCAGATTTGGGCAGAGTGGCCACTCGGTACTCTCAAGCAACATTGTTCTTTGCAAAAAGCATATAATATAAAACAGATATATTTTAATATTACGTATTTATAGCATTTATCATAGTAATTATTCAGTTGTACCTGATTAAATTCGAAATTTTCATATTCAGATTATAATAGTCTACTAATTAAGTAAAAACTTCTTTTTTACATTAAATTATTTATTTAAAGAATTGTTATTATTTTGCCTTAAAATATTACCTATTTAATTCGGTTGTCAAATAAACTGATGAAATTAACGTTTTATACAAAATCTTTCCTATCAGCCTCAGACGATATAAAAATGTTTAGACCAGTGACGCATAACTGGGACAAAAGGCACATTTTTGACAGATCTTTCCTTTAATTTCAATTAAAGAAAACATCTGTCAAAAATTTCAATTAGTTTTTCAATTAGTTTAGTTTCTTACAAATAATAAATAAATGTTTAAATTATTATACAGTTTTAAAAACATATTTGTTTCTTGCAATTTCCTTTTTATTTGGCAATAAGTAAAATATATTAAAAATAAATTTAAATTTGTTTTGCCTCTTTTTCTGGATAAAATTCCTCTAATAACAATAAATGAGAGTACCATACCTTCGGGACAGAACTGAAAAATTAATTCAGACGGGCAGAAACTCATTGTAAAACTGGAGGCATAGTTTTACATTGAACTCATTAGCTTGAGTCAGTTATTTTAAGCGTTATTATTCTAATTTTATTTTTACAGATTTAGCAAAAGAAAAGTAAACATCGAACAATTTACAAAAGATATATTAATTTTTCAGAAATTTGATATTTTGGATGAATGGAACGGATAATAGAATCTTGCGCCATCTTTTGATAATAAAATAAGTTATTCTGCTTCGTATTCTACAATATTCTGCTGCATTCATAAATTATGAACATTTCACTGCATTCTTCGAAATCATTGCTTTTAAACAATAAGATTTACATTGATTCAACCAGAAAACATTTTAACTTAAGGAATAACATTCCAGTAGATAGGAATAGGAATTACTATTATCGTTTGTTGTTAAGGATATAAACAAAATTTTAAGATTATTTATTTATTTTTGGTTTAGAAAAAGTTAAATAAAGTATTTTAAAATATATTTATTTTTTAAAATTATTTTAAAATTGAAGTTATTAATATCTTTTAATTTTTAAAACTTAACTGAGCTTTAGTAAATAAATATCTTTCTTTATTTCTATTTAATTTTCTTTTTCTATTTGAACTTTTATTCCTTATTTTTCACCAATAAAATTCAAAGTCTACAATCATTTTAAAACAAAGATAATATACTGAGAGAAATGCATTATGTATTACCTACGGAAAATTTATAAACTTTAATTAAATTAATTAATATATTGATAGATAACAATTAGATATAGACGTGATAAAATTTTTCATTGAAAATTCTTTTTGTTGGATTCTAGTACTTAAATAAAAGTTTCTCGTTTTAAACTAAATATAACGAAAATTATCGTAATATAAATCTATAGCCATATAAGAGAAAATTTAGTGCGAGTATTGAACAAGTCATTTTTTCTTAGTACAGTATTATCCAATCTATTTTACAACTAGTTTAATAGAACCCTTACAATATACAGTATAAATAAATTTATTTTAAAAAATGGCTCAATTGGAATCATTATCAATTCACAAAATCGGCAATTAATGAGACTAGTTATTAAATGTATAGCTCGTAGATATTTCAATCAGAATACTAGTTATACAAGATTAATTATATAAAATACACATTGTTATCATAATCAATTTTAGAAGGTAAGATTGTTTAATTATTGTATTTAATTAATCCTAGTATTTTACTCAATTGAAGTATAACTATATTAATTAATTAAGTACAGAAGAATCTCTTTAATTCGAACACAAGGAAAATTGAAAATTTTCGAATTAGCAAAAATTCTAATTATTGTTTTTTAAAATTATATTAGTTTTTTCTGCAAGTTTCTAGTGATCGAAGTACAGTAGAACCCCGATTATCCGGACCTCTATTATCCGGATTGTTCAAAATAAACAAAAATTTTACGAATTTGCTGATTTGCACTTGGAGAATTACGATACTGTTTATGTACAGTAAGTGATGGAATGCATAACTTTTTTTGTTTCAACAACGTCTCACCTGGCACAGTGGCCATAAACTCTTAAATATATTTTGCGTTGTAATAAAAATATAACTTGACATACGTATTTATAAATAATTTATTTTCAAATTACATCATTTCTATGACCAAGGGCGGCATAAGGCATGGGCAACTTGTGCCATCGCCTATGCCTCGCGGTC
This sequence comes from Centruroides sculpturatus, assembly GCF_000671375.1. Lineage (NCBI taxonomy): Eukaryota > Metazoa > Arthropoda > Arachnida > Scorpiones > Buthidae > Centruroides > Centruroides sculpturatus. The sequence goes on along the minus strand of NW_019385469.1, from coordinate 76,167 downwards.
CGAAGGTCCTCGCGTTTCCAAGGTTTATGCATTACTTAAAAGCCGCGAACGCGACGAAAAAATTTTACTCGACGATAAATAGTTTGTCAAATTTTTATTCATAAAAATGCAGTTTCAGCTGCTTTTTATTTTATAAAATCCGTCTTCTTGCGCTACCAGAGGGCCTTTTAAACAATAGGTAGTCTGTTAGCGTTGGTCAGTAGTAGTCCAAATTCAATACGAACGTTTGTTTCTTGAAAATTTGATCACGGTTTAAATACAGTATTTACTTTTAATATTACCGATATGTCATCGAAAAGAAAACGTGTTGTATTATCATTAAAAGACAAATTAAAGTATTTGTTTCGATTATCCGAATTTTTCCCTTATCTGGGCTACCTCCATCCCCAATTAGTACGGATAATCGAGGTTCTACTGTATTTTGTATTCCTTGGTGATATCACATTTTCTCTTTACTTTCTTTCCCACTTATTTAATTACTTAACTTTTTTAACTAAAGATAAACGTTACACGTCGCAAAAATATAGCTATACCACTCTGCTAGCTATAAAATGTCAACAGAACTGCAAAACACATGAAAATTTCTCCCACTCACTAGAGATTACGGAACATTTCAAGGAATCATCCAAAACGCATGCATTTCATGAATTCATTAATAGATTTCAGTACATGCTACTTTCTTCGAGTTTCATTTTCGAATGAAGTATGAGGCAAATTAGCTTCAAATTTCAATTAATTGTATTTTATTAACATTAATTTAAATATAAAATTTAAGGAGATACTTTTATTTATCCAAATGAGTTTTTTCTTTCTATTTTCATATGGCGGAGTATCTGAAAAAAGCCTTTGACCGTGATGCTCTGTTGCCCTACAAGTTAATGTATAACGATAAATATGTTTGCACTATACATTGTACACCAAAAACAAATTTGAGTTCAATAAAATTCTGCTGCATGCTGTACATTAAAATTTAATTTACAATATATATAAATATTTACAAGTGAAAACTAATAAATATTTATTGTTAACGAAAATTTGAATTTGTGAGGGACGAACAGACCCTTAATAAAGTGTTATTTTAAATTTTAATTATTGGAAACTTTAATCGGTTAAATTCGAGCGTTTTATCGAGTTAGGCTAAAAGCCATAAAAATTATTTCCCACGGAGTTTGTTGAGTCGGATCCAGTTAGTCAGGGATGTGTCACCAGGAACTTTCGATGGAGAGCCCATATTGGACGCCAGACCCTTAACAACAACCACGTGACTAAGGGAAAACCCAAGAGGATTTAAAAAGAAAAAACCAAAAACCCTCAAGAGGGGAGTCGTCTTCAAAAGTCCGCCCAACAAAGTCGTCCTCCAGAATTAAAATCGTGACCCAGGATTAAATCCGTGAGAAAAAATCGTGCCTGGTTAAGCCTCTACCCTCCTCCGTGCCTCTACACCAGTGAACGGGACACAAGATTCGGAACTAGTGGAAAGAACAGTCCATCGACAAGGTATTTATCAACCCGCGATTCGTTTGTAAACTCTCTCTCTCTCGACGGGCCTCTCTTGAATAGGGGAACTATGACCGAAATTGACTCTCTCTGTATTTCCTTTAGTTTCATTAAAATTGTTAATTGTTAGCAACCATGGAATCCAATTAATTTACTTCCTCGTCTCTCTCCTCACCTCTACTCCGAATCCAATCACTCACCCGCTACCGCTCGCGTGACGTAACGTCGCGATTTTCGAGTCCTGCAAGACTCGGTGGTGTCAGATTCAGGTCTCCTGACGTGGTGTCGAAGAGATACCGACCCTACGGTCACAAATTGAAATTGTGGAGAAAATACAATTTAATTAGTATTCGGTATAATTCAGTAATTACCATTGCACGATTTTCCGTCTGATCCTAATTGATATCCTTTTCTGCACTTGCATTTTGGTCCAAACATGTGATTTTCACATAAATGTTGGCATCCTCCATTGTTGTTGCGACACCAATCTTGCAGAACAATAGAAAATATATATGCATAACTGTTTTCTTTAATCATAGAAATTAAATGAAAGGATTTACCTTTATCTTGCCTAGTACTTTGGATTAATTTACATCCCTTATGTAGCATTAAGCAGGGATATGTAGTTCGAAATAACTCACCGCAGCCTCTATCCCACGATGATGTCCATTTTATGAATCCAAACCAAATCAGTAGAAAAATTTTAACTTGGTAAATCAATGTTCCTGAAAAAAAAAGATAATGGTGGGAAAAATATTACACCAAACGTTATACAGTAGGACCCCACCATATGCGGACTCAGCACAGGCAGTTTTAGGTTTACACTATTACTGATCCGATAAAAATAAAAAACATACGTAAAATAAAAATTCTTAATTGCGCGCTAAATCCGCGCCAAAAATTTTAAGGTGCAATGCAAACATCTCGCTTATTCACGTTCTGTGTTACTGTGACTCATTTTTTTGTTTTGCTGAACATTGGGACTCGCATTAGTCTCTGTCCGGAGTTCTCGCTTGTAATACGTCGTGTCCATGTGATATCAATGCTTTTTTGTTCACTTAAGCTAATTACTCTGTACTTTGCAAACCTGGCACCAAAACGCAAGGGTAGTGATGATGGTAGCTCAGATAAGGCAGAGAAACGGAAAAAATCTAAACTATATTTAGTGAGAAAAAATCTGTTTCCGAAAAATTTTTTAAGTAAATATCATTTACGATATCGTACTATTTATTGTTAATATAGTGTTTATTTGTCTTATTTAAATTTAAAAAATGCTTGATAGGCATGTTAGTATAGGAAATACAAAATAATTAATGGGGTTCACTATTTTACACGACTTTCCGCTTACCCCAGACATCTTAGAATGTATTAGTTGCGTATGGCAGGCCATACTATACTGTGTATTCCGATTTAAAATTGTACTTATATTATAAAAATCTCATTTAAAAATAAAATGTTTTAATGGGGATTTACGAGAAATATTAAAATATTTTTTGTAAATGTAATGCATTTAAAAATCAATAACCCATGTTTTATTATTACAGTATTATTAATTAAACGCTTTTATTTAACTTCATTCGTATAATATCCTCAAATCTTGCATTTCAAATTTTATCCATTTCTAATTAAGATATGCCCTCAAAGTTTCAGTTTTCTATCCAAGTCCGATTGTAATATATTTTATTGATGTTTTATGGAGCGGTCTCACTCCGACATTCCATAAACTTAACCAAGTGTAGAATGTAATAAGTAATATTAAATGGACACGGATATTTTAAATGTGTTTATAAAATATATTGTATATATTGTCTGATGTATACTGTGTAATAGTGCCAGCCACCAATTCCGAAACAAAATGACCAAATATAATTCAATCAATAATCCTATTTGTAAATATTTCAGATAGGTGTATTTAAATGCACTGTTGAATTGTAAAAGCGTTTTTTTTTTATTTTTTAATATATTAAAATTATTATTTTTTAGCTAGAAATTATAAAATTACGTATTGTTGTTAAACAAACAAAATATTTACTTCAATTTTTTTTTCTTTAAAAAGAATTTTAAATCTAAATTTCATTTCGTTTAACACTATATCACATATTAAATTTTACGGATAAAATTTAGAGATTAAAATTAAAAATTGAAGAATGATTTAACTAAGAGAATCCAGTGCTTGTAATTTTATTAGCATTATGGATAGCCATCTGTTACCAATGTTTTTCGCTTCAAATCATTTCTGGTAGATCATCAATAAAATGCTTTGAACCATTTATTAATTTTACGGTTAAATTCGCTTCGAGATAATATTTGTATCTGTGACTAATGGCAACAGATCTATCATGAAATGATTCAAATTTTTGGTATCAGAATATCAATTACTTTTTACGATTTGAATTTAATTTTTCCCTGAAATATTTATTTATTACAGAGAATGAAAATTACAATATAAGATTTTGTATTTATGTATTCGATATAAATATTCTAAAATAATTAAATTTAAAAATTTCAAATACGTTGTTTTAAATTGATATAAAATGCATCAACAAATTTATTTTCATACAGTATTGTAAAAATTAATTTAAAACATTCCACAGATTTCTTTTTGTGTTTTTCAATGTTAAATTATCTGTAAAAAGTTTCTGAGTTTTATTTCTGTTGAAGTCAAATATATTTCCTAGTGAACTTTCAGGTTTTCTTAAATCAATTTGTAATTTTTAATTTTTCTACTAAACGCAGTGACGTTACTAAAATCACGGGGGGACCTCATGGAAGATTTTTCTCGGGTCTCCTTATCTAACCGTTCTTCAGAATAGGATCATAGCCCCATAGAAATATTGTATTGCCCCTACTCTCTATCTTTTGTGACGTACCAATAGCCCAAATTAAGCAAAAATCCGAATTAAAGTAGGGGAAACTGGGACAGGGTATGTTGAAACATTTGCGCTATTTGTTTGTGCAATCTATAAAATGCATCATCTTGTTATCTGAGGGTGGGAACAACAGAATTGCTGATATAATGGTAGGAGCATGGCGGCGGAAACATTGTACTTTGAAGGATTTTTGTTATTTCCGGACGGAGGAGTAACTTTTTTTTTAATGTCAGAATTGTTATTTTTTTGTTATATACACTTCTGATAATCTTTTCTTTATTGGTCTTTAAGAAGAATTAGTATTATCACGGAGAATTATTAAAGTTTAGACAAGGCACGCCCAAGTTTCGTTTTGATATTAAATGGAGTCGTCGAAAAGAACTCTTGAGGCACATAGTAACAAATGGGATGGGGCAATTTGAAACTGTTCCAACATGCATCGTACTTGCGATGTATTTAAAATCTACAAATTTTCCGTTTCTCAGGATGGTACGAAACAATAAAAGAAAGCCCAGAAGTGAGTGAAGAGATAATGCTGAATGCAGTCAGAAGTGTTTTGAAATCGAACGAGTTTGTTCGTGTTGTGGCAAAGGCTAGCAAAATACCACATGTGACTTCTATACCGAAATGTGAAGAAAGCTAAGAAGAATACTAATAACTAGGCAGCATTTTGGCAAAAATATTGTACACGTTATTTGTCCCCATTCGATGTCATGTTTGTTCTTCTTACTAACAGGTATCACCCACAACCGTCTTTGCCGTTTCACCAGAAATGTATTCATGAAGATATATGTATCGTATTATGTGACAATGCCGAAGGGTCATCTGTATTCTTCGGCACCACAGGACCGAAGGGTCAACATTGCGTCGGCGAAGACTGCAATGACAAATTTATCAGGACTGACACCACTGTGTCTTCTGGGTAGACACAGAGACCGTTACGTTCGCGTTTACGCGCGAGTAGTCGCGTCTGTGGGCGGTTGGACTCGGGACGGAGACCGCTTGAAGAACTGCACCCAACACAATTCTAACAATAAAAAAATTTATTTATTAAACTGGTTCTACAAAAGGGTATTTACCTTAAAGTTTCTTCGCGAGAACCGAGTTGGAGAGAGAGAGCTTACATAACATCGCGGGTCGTTATAAATACCTGAAGCACTACGTACGGATTTCCAAATGTCTGTGGAGTCGTTGAGGAGCCTTGGGAATGTCTCTGTTGCCTTGGATGGCGGTTAAAGTCTATCAAAAGTTGAGATCCGTTAGTTCTTCTTAAGTGTTCCCGGAGAAACACTGGATATTCGGTGACGAGCGATGATGGTAAATCCTTTCGGCTGGCATACAGGGAATATTCTCGCAGACTCTCGACCCCTCTCACTGTTCCTTCAGTTCTCCTCTTTATTTCCAACTCATGTTGTCGTTTTCCACCAATAGTGAATTTTTTGTTGTAGTTCCCAGTGACACATTCTGAGTTCCCTGGGAAAGGAAACGACTCCGGGAAGAGAATTGCACTCATCCTCCGGTAATAAAATGGAAAAGTTTTTTTCTCTGAGATTTAAATAATTTTCCTTTTCAAAACGAAAAATGAATTTTCTTTCAAAAAATTCCCGAATAAAATTGTGGGGTTTTTTCCGAAGTCCGACTTCTCACATCTACAACTGAAAATGAGCTATGCAACACCAAAGAAGATCTTTACCGATTCTCAAGAAAGCGATATAGGTCATTACATTGAGGAAGCTAGCAGCATTTACTTTTGGCCTTGCATCGAATGGTGTTTGGCGGCCTTCTTATGAAGTTGCAAAAGTGAACAATACAGATCCCAGCATCATGGACAGAAAATAATAAAGTTGATGATGCAGTGCATACAGTGCAAAGAATGGTCACATGAAAAATTCACGAAAAGTAATCCATTCTACGTATGCCATCATTGTGATCAGATGACTCTGTATAAAATTATCTTAAAATATCTCCTGGTCTTTGTGACCATTATGTGGCTAAAGTATGATATTCAAATGAAATTAATTATTTTCAACATAAGAATAAAGACGTATGTCTCTAAAATATACATATTAGTTGCCATAGTTTCACATTAGCCAGAATTTAAAGTTCCAACTTACTCCATGCTCTGTTCCAATACACCCCAAATACGAGGTAAATTGAAACTAACGAAATTCTGAAAAAATATTTTTTTAAATACTGTTTATAAAACATTTAAAACAGATAATAAATAATGACATCCAACTAATTGCCACATCTGATGACATGACCTTTAATATGATAACTTAACAGTTATTCAATAAACAAATCCAAACTACATACTATTCCAACCTGCCTCGGTCTCCCCTACTAAGAGCAAGTTACTAAATAAATTCACATAGTAATTTTGACATTACTGTATTACATTAGAAAAAATACAATACATTCAGTGTAACTTCTTTTTTTACTAACTTCTTTGTAGTAATCTCTTTTTCGCATTTAATTTGCAAAGGACGTGATCATGATCATTTCTCCTATATTTTAATTCTTTGCGACTTAATTTTCAATAGAAATAATAAACAGACTACTCACGAGTCACTTTTTCCTAATTGTTAAACGGATTTGATAATCTTGGGTTACGAGAATGATCATTCTGTACTAGTTATCGTTTCCAGCATGGCATGACCATGCTGGAAACGATAACGAATAACACATTCAGTAGCCAGTTCTGGCATAAGCTGATATGTTTTCTTGAAAAATAATTCTCAGGATATCAGCTAGTCTAATCATGTTACTTAACTTTCTGTTGAAACGTAACCACGAAGAAACGATCTTAAAACATCTTGAACGAAATTTTCATCAACATTACCAACATATGTAGCAACGAGAATCTCCGCACGTTTCCAGATTTTCTTCTGTCATTGTTTTTATCTTTGAATGATACAAAGAGAAGAATGTATCTGCCATAGTTTTTTTCTTGAATTGCACTGCTGTATCAATAATACAGTAAAATACATTCACCTTAAATACGATATCTGTGAATCAGAAGCAAATTTGTGAAATAATTTTACTGCTTTTCTTTTTATTTTCATCAAATACTTATCACTATTTTGCCATTTTCTTTTCTGTAGATAACACACTTTTCCATGAATTTAGAAGATGCGAGAGAGTTCATTATATGCCATAGATAACAGATGGATGATTACAGATAAATCTGCATTTGGAGATTGTAGCTCATAAGAATACTTTTATATAACATGATTATCCAAGCGGTTCTTTTAACTCTTTTCGTCCTGTGGGCACCAAGAGAATCTTGTTTCCAGCAAGCCCATCATGAGTTTGGCAGGGCCACAATGGGGCGGCCGGTGATGAGGGACTGAGCCCAACATATCCGGATAGACTAGCCTCGAAAAATTTCTGGAGCTTTTTGACCCATTTTGTTTCGGTACAAGGACATCCAGAGCAGCTGAACGGTTAACTTGTCAGTCTACAGCTCTGGTGACCGGAAAAAGAATCTGGACGAATCTGAAAACTCCAAGATTTTTTTCGGGATTAGTCTGTCCTGGATATATTGAGTCCTCTCTCTCATATCCGACCGTTACCGTTGTGGACCTGGCCTGAAGAAAGGCCCTCTTAGTGCCCACAGGGAGAAAAGAGTAAATAAATATCCAACATATGAACTCAACTGGTAAATGCGTGTAATGTCACTTGTATCCAGAACAGTGACGTAAACATATCCTCGCGCTCATAATCAAAAAAAGTGAACAGCAGGCCAAAAAGACTACAATCTTACAAATCATCCATTCAGCAACTTCCTCCAGCCTTCCTGTCCAGACACACGTCTTTTGTTTCAAACACACCCATGTCTTCTAGCACACATCCTCACATTTTCTTTCTGACTCAACAAAAACAAATTTTATATTCAAATAAAAACGCCAAAGGAATTAAGTTCTTACTAGTGGCCAAGTGGAGAAAATCATCGAATACTGACAGTTGGTCGTGGTTTTGTGCCTGGCCATGTGGTTTTTTGAGTTTTCTTCATGTTTGTAATGCATAAATATGTGCCATTTTCTTTTACAATGTCCTCCTGGGATGCATCGCCTAGCTGTCGTGTTGTCATATACAAATAATCCAATCCGAAGGAATTAAGTCCAACTATTATATTACTGGAAGCCAACAGTTTCGAAATAGTACTTCTGACTTAACGAAAAAAAATGAAAGCCAGCATTTAACTGGAAAAATAGAATAAGAAACATCAAGCAAATCTGAAGTAATTTTCAATTTGACTAATAGTAATTCTGAGCACAATATGATAAGGCTCGGTAGAGGCAAGCCGTCAAGTAGGCAGAGAACGAACAGCTTAAAGCGAACTTTACTATACTGGAATTAGAACAGTCTATTCCAATTCATATTTTATTTAAAAAAAATAATGATATACACGTCAACCGGACAAAATATGAGTCTTAAACGTCATCTGCTAATATTTTTCGATCTACGTATCAAATTTCATGAAGTTCCTGACATATTTTTAACGATACTTTTCATTTTAATTAAAAATTATTTTCTCCTTCAGTCAAAAAGTTGTTTTGCGAAATGTCTGCTTGGGGTGCGCTCATAATTAAGTATGTCATTTTAATTTTTATTTTTTTTAACAAAAAATTTAAATTTTTAAATAACACGATATTGAACTTATATTAGTCTAATGTTCGAACTCTGAATTAGAGGTGGAAAAAATCCAATTTCGCCTCTGAAACTGGAACTGATCCAAGTACGAAATTATTCTGACGGAACGGTTTTTCGGAACTGCTTAGTCTGTTGCACTAGACGGTTCCACGGAAGCATGATGTTCTGTTGGACTTAACAGTTTCTCATCGGTTTTATATATAGGTTATGTATAATAGTATATTTGTGTGTTTCTGTTTTTAGCGTTTTGGTCGATCTTCACCAAATTTTTCTTGCTTATTCTGTATAACTCTGAGAGAAATAAAGACTACCGTTAAACCTAGACGTCCCTCCCAAATCGGACAACAAGCACTTTCGCGAAAAATTTTTATGTTCGCACAACGAACACCTTACAGAACAAACACAAAAAGAAGCGACGTAAAATAACGAATTCCAATTGGTCTTCCCTCGTCTCCAGGAGACAATTCGAAGCCTTTCGGAGCTCGGGAGACGTCGACATCGACGCTCAACCGATACCGATCGGATAGTATTCCTCCGAATTTTGAAACTCTCCCTTGTAATTCCAGCTTTTCGTTTACTACCTTTCTGACAAATAATTCTTTTATAGTCTTCGCGAGATTGTCGGGCACTCGTTAAGTTTTGCGTCGGTTTTTATTCTTTAAAAGTGACAGTTTAATTGTCCTATCGGAAATTTGAAGAATTCATTTAAAAAGAAGGATACTGTCCAAAACAATTCTAGCGCACGAAAGAAGCTAGTTGATTTCTGTTCTCTGAATTTCTGTGATTGCTTTACTGAACTTCTTATTTCAAAATGAAATTGATAATATTTTGGAGCCTAAAAAGAGTAGAGTGTCAATAATCTTGTTCACCATAGAAATCAAGAAAGAGATAATAACCAAGGTAGAGAGTGGGCACAAGATGTCTGATGTTGCTAGGCAGTGTGGCTTGAACAGTAGGCACAATCTTAGCTAAAAAAGTTATAATCGAGAAGAATCAAGCAGCTAAAGGAGTAATGAAAATCACATCTGAGAAACAAAGATGTGCTTTCCATGAAAAAATTGAGAGATGCTTTTAATTGGGATAAAAGAAAGAAATGAAAAGAGATATAACTAGTATGACCATCATTGAAGAGAAAGCTGGAGAAATTTTTGAAGAACTGAAGAAACAAACTCCACATTCGTCTCACGAAGAGATAGAATTCAAGGCTACTACTGGATGGTTTGCAAAGTTTAGAAGGAGATGTGGCATTGAACGTGTGATAATTCACGGTGAGTCTGCTAGTGCAGATAAAGAGGAAGCTGAGAAATTCTTTCTCAAATTTGAAGAATTCATTAAAAAAGAAGAATATTGTCCACAACAAATTTTGAATTGTGATGAAACTGGTTTATTTTGGAAGCGCGTCCCAAACCGTACCTATATCTCAAAAGATGAGAAAAATATTCCTGGGCATAAACCCATGAAAGACCCAGGTCGTGCCTATGGGTGGAACCTGGAGGCATCCCCCTCTTTCAATTAAAATGTATAATACTAGTGGTGATAGGAAGCTTATCCCGCTTTTTGTCTATCACTCTGAGAACCCTAGAGCATTCAAAACAATTCCATAATTATAGAAAGACTGCCAGTGATGTGGAGATCGAATAAAAGGGTATGGGTCACGTAGGCTCTTTTCAAAGAATGGCTGTTTGAAGTTTGTGCTGCAAGCATCAAGGATTACTTTCAGACCAATGAATTGCCATTGAAAGCACTGTTGTTATTGGACAATGCACCAGGACACCCAAAAGACCTTGAAGATAATTTGCTGGAAGACTTTCCCTGGTTGACAGTTCAGTTTCTGCATCCGCATACTACTTCGTTGATTCAACCAATAGATCAAGAGGTTATTGCAGATTTCAAGAAATTGTACATTCGCGCACTGTTTCGTCGGTGTCTTGAAGCATGCCAGTTTTTCTCAACGATGACATTAAAAAAATAATTGGAAAGAAAAATTTGATATTCTTAAAGCTATACGACTCATTCAAAAGGTATGGTCAGAAGTCACTCAACGACAGTTGAATTCTGCTTGGCGAAAGCTATGTCCCTGAAATTATGGATGAAATTGTGACAACTACTATATAAATCTGGAATTGGAAGTGAATGAAGATGACATTGAAGAGTTCATGTCATCGTCATTCTGAAACTGATCTGACGACAGAACTCCAAGAACTCTTGAATAAAGAACGCTAAGAAACTCGGCGGTATGTGTTTCCTTCTGAAAGAGCGGAAGACGAAAGAGGATCAATGCCGACAACTGCTATTAAAGATCTTTTGAAGAAGTGGGAGGATGTCAAAACAACGGTCTTAGAATGGCATACAAAATAGGCTTGGAGATCTGTACAATTACAATACTATTAATTACTTCTAAAAAATCTTGAAGAGAGAAAAGCAATCGACATTAAACAGATTCTTTAACCTCCACAAACGTAAAAAACCTGACTAATAAAAATGCAAGACTGTGTATATGTATTTTTATTATTACATATAAATAAACATAGCAAGAAAGTTTATAATTTTTTATTTATTTTGGGGTTCTCGAAAACGAATTAATCAAATTCCCATAAAAATCTATGATAAATCGATAATCGGTTAACGAACAATTCGGGTAGCGAACACGGTTTTGGAACGGATTATGTTCGTTAACCGATCACCCACTGCAATCGTTCCGATATCAAAAGCTATAATAGTGGTGTCAAGAATTTTCATTATATACAGTTTCAGTATCGGTGCCAATGTCATTTTTAATAAAACAATATTAAACGCACTCTTGGTGGTGCAGATCACAATTTCTTTCACTGTTGTTTTAAAGTGTACAGTACATAATGTGATAATAATTCCTTCAAACTGTTTATAATGAAATAAACTTTAGAATAATTAGTAATAAAATAAATCTGTAATGCACCGCCAAGTTGCGTTTGAAAACCGAAATATTGTTTTATTAAAAATGACATTGGCACTGATACTGAAACTGTATACAGTGGAACCCCGGTTAACGAACGTAATCCGTTCCACGAGTCCGTTCGTTAACCGAAGCAATTTTTCCCATAGAAATTAATGCAAATACAATTAATCCGTTCTAGCCGTCATTATTTTTGTAATTTTATTTGTAAAATGAGTTTTCTTTGATTCTTTAAAAAAACGGTTCGAACTTTTGTATCAACCCAACATAATTATCCACATGTTAAAAGCGAAAACACTTGTTAAATCGGACCAAAGTTCATGGAGAAGTAAGGGAAAAAACTGTACTGTAGTTGTCAAAACAAACGCGACACGAAAACGAATGACGTAACAGATCAGGTGGATCAGGTGGAATGTCTGCGGGGAAGATCAAACTCTGACAGAAGCGGTCATAAACAGTCGATCTACTTTAAATTTTCGGAAAAGGGGAACGATTTGACGGGTATAATAACATCGCTTACGATCGTTAAAATTCTAAAATGACAGATAGCAGAGACAATAGCTAAATTATGAGCGAAAGGCTTATATGTTTATTAACAATCTCCAATCAGAGTCGACGAACAGGTGTCAAATAAACGCCTCGGAACAAACCTTTCTCGTGACCTGATCTGGTTCCGGTTTTCACCTGGAGACAAAAAAGAAAACAATCGGAAAGAGAGGAATGGGACGCAGGACTAATCGTAAGGTGAGATTCAAGGAAGAAATACTATAAAATCCCCGAATCTCAAGGTCAAAACGCAGTTTTCCTAAAAATTCTATGGCGATTAATCTTTATCGTCTTCATCTAGATTAAGCCTGAAGTCGTGCCCGCTAAAATTTGTGTTGTGTCACGCGGACCGCTCCAGTCGTTGCAGCTCTGTCACCTACCATTGCTTCTGTGACCAAGCGAACCCATCTCGTCCGCTCTGGGGCTACNTTGCTTGCAAAACCTCCGCTGACGAAGTCGCGGGTAACAGCTAGTTTTTGTATATGTATGAGTAAATAATATCGTTTTCGGTACCTGAGTATTAATTAAAAATTAAAAATTAGACCAATATTATTTTTAGTTCAAAAATAAAAAGTAGTTTGACGATAGAAATTAAATTAATTTACTTATATATAAATCTAGTTTCGATATGTTTACGATAATTCGTCCACTCACAGCGCAGGATAGGATGACAAATTATACGTACCAGCAATGTCTTCAGAAAAAACTTTATTGAAGTTATTTATACAGATCACAAGCTGTTGCGAACTTACAAACTGCACACACACACACACACACACACACACATAGAGAGAGAGAGAGAGAAACAACTAAAAAACGGGATTTTCATTTTAATAAAAGGGGACGAGATCTCGCACTCTTCTCACGAGCACTATGGTTGAGGTGTTGTTAAACAAGGAGGTCTAACATTTATAACAAAATCTCCTAACAGATGACGCTACACACAGTTTTATTTATTTATAATTAATGATATAAAAGTTGTTTTTTTTAAATAAATCTCATCATCCGGAAAAGTTACGCAACTTGTTGCTAGATTTTTTCATCGTGGTTTCTCTTCACTTTTAAACGTATAATCTTTTTCTTATTATGAATTTATATCTTCAAATTTAAGTGTAATCAATTCCAATTTGTCACATGCTGTTCGATTTTCGATTTCTTCGCTTGAGAATGACAGATGTAAAAACTGAGTTTTATTACTACTTTAGGCAATGTTTTATTAAATTCGTTATAAATAAGAAACAACTGTCTATCGGTGTAAATCTTTTTGACGTTGAGTGCACAACTTCTGCCTTCAGATTGCATATAACTAAATAACTAATCGAATTTTGCAAAAATTAAAAACATGTTCGGTAATTCAGCATCAGTGGTTCCAACCGAAATTAAGTTGCCAGCTGTCCTTCATTGAACTGGATTGTCCACCTGCACTCTTTGAATGCAGTTGTTTATTTTTTAATTTTACTTTAACTGAAATATTACAGGCAGACAAACGTTTAAATTTCATTTTTAAAGTAGTAATGAGCAATCTTTTCTGCACAAGGGCTACAAATTCTGGAACTTCGTAGACTTCCGGTGGGAGCATAATTTTTTCTTACAGAGTTGCAGATACTAGACTAAGTTCTAACATTTTCTAAACAATGAACATTGCTGTATAATTTAATTTACCATCATTATTTTCAATTACAACATTCTCTTTGGTGGTTTTCTATTACAGTGGTACAGTACCTCGTACTTCAAATGTTCCTGAGTTCTGTGGTTCTGTAGTATACCGAAATACGACAGTGTAAAGGTGAGGGTAAGATTGATGATAAGGACTGTACAAATTAATAAGGTACAAAACAGATTTAATCAGAGAACGATGTGAACCACCGGGGAGGTCGGAAACCGTCGACTCTCCTTTTCGGCTACAGGTCGTTAAACCTGCTCACTTGTCAAGATGGCTAAATTTCGAATGCGGTCCCGAAGGGTCGGGATTCTTTTTGTCAGGTCGAGTGGAGGAGGTGAGAGGGGTCGTCGACGAGGCGTAGGCGATATGCGAGTAAAAGGACACCATTTAACAATGGAAACAACGATTTATTAGATTAACGAAAAATAAAGATTACAAAATTCGCTAGCTCCTAACTCGCGGAAAGAGAGTTTACAATTATTTGTTTCATACCTCTAGTAGATTTTAACGTAGGCACAGAGTTCGACGCACAAAGTAAAAATTCCCGGAGACTTAATCCTTTCAGATCCCTTCCGTAGATGTGAGACTCCCCCGAGGAGGGGGAAAGAAGTCGCTTTTATAGCTTCGGGCAGGGGAAATTAGTCAGGTGATCCCCTATTGTGTGAGGTAAAGTTGGTCCAGCAGGTGTGGAGGTTAAAGTTGTTCCCGGGACCAAAACAAAATGACGAATTCGAACTTTAACTATAAACTTTTTGTCTTGCAGCAGAGGAATGTCATTGTTCGAGGGTTGAATGTTTATATTAACGATGAAAGTTATAAGTTTCTATCGATATTTGATTCTTTTTTCCGACAATGTTGTTTTAACTAGGAGGAGGCGACAAATTTATTTCAAATACGTCGGAAATTTAGGGGGGAAAATGGACAATTTTGGGCTTATTCTGAAGTCGGATCTCACAACGATATAATTCTGAGGTTTATTTACAATTTTGGAACGTAACTACCATGTTATACGGGGGTTACCTGTACTTTTCGGTTATCCGACCAACCCCAGTCCCCAGTTGAGTTGGATAATCGAGGCTCTACTGTACTGTATGTCTATAGTTGAAACAACAATCATTAGTATTTTCTTACCATCCATTTTTCTTATTCAGTAAAATAGAATAAAATTCTTTCATCTATAACATTTCGAATGAATAGTGCTGCCATCTGACAAAATTTAAAATGTGTTAAAATTATACTTAAAAGAACGAAATTAGTCGATTTGCTTATCATTAATCAAAATTTTAAATTATCCTTCTTAATGTAACAGGATAAAATATCATTTTTTTCATAAATAAATTTTCGATTTGTTTCAAATTTAATTATCTTATTAAATAATTATCTAGAAACGGTAGGAACGCCCACCAGAGTCCAAGGGCTTTCCTTCCCTGAACATCGGTAGTTTGGTCGTGGAATCCCGCCTCGCCAAGACGTGGAGTTTCTCGGGTTTTCTCAACGTCTCAACCTCTTTCCCTCAAACATAGATTTGAGGGAAGTACAGCGCGGCAACGAATTGCCACCTTTTGCTGATTGGTTCGTGTTCGTAAGTAATTAAGTAAGTAATTTTATTATCATTATTTTTATTTTTAGATGCCAGGAGCATCATATGTTGTTGCAACTTGTAATAACAGCTATCATAACACAAATTTATTAAACAGTAAAGTTGGTTATTTTACATTTCCTAAAGATCCAATAATAAGAAAATGGATTCATAATTGTAAAAGAAAAGACAAATTCAATCCTGATTCTTGTCATGTTCGCTCTGATCATTTCACAGAAAATGATTTTGAGAGAAATTTAAAAGCCGAGTTACTGTATTAGGTTTATTGGCAAAGCCTAAACTAAAGAAAACTTTACTACCGACAGTAAATTTAAGAAATATAGAAAATGAAAATATTAATCAGTAGAATCAAAGAAAGAATCGTTTATTACAAAGAAATAGAAAAAAAAGTAACAGGAATACTTTTAGATGTAAATAAACGGGATAAACTAGAAGAATCACTTAAATATAATGATTGTAAAACTTTAGAAAATCTTAATTTTCAATTAAAACATGAAGATTCTATTTTAAAAACTGAACTAACAATAGAAATTTTAAAAAGTTTGTACCTGATTTCTTTTAATTCTGTTTTTATGTAACATTTAATTTGTATATATATATTGATATTAAAAATATGTTTACTGTATAACATAGAAAANGATAAAGCATGATAATGTGAGAAATGTATCTGTAATCTCTGTCTACAATTCAGTCTCTACGGGGTGACACCACAATGAGATCTCGCACCACCTCAAAATCTTCCTACGTCAACCTCTGGTTCGGCCCGTGGAAAAAGGCCCGTGGCCCGTTCTTTCCAATCCGGCCTGGGGGCAAAAACTGTTGGCCACTCCTGGCTTAACCGAACCTTAACCGAGCACAGTGGGGACTGATTTCTTCGTAATATTAGATGTAATAAAGAGAGAAATTTTTCCAGTTCAATGACAGTGACCGAAAAGTTTTAAATTTTGGAAATTTCCGTGGACCCTGGTCCTAAAACGAATTAGTTAGAAAACAAATGACGGACAATCTATTAACTCTAAACCAGTGTTTCTCAACGGGAAACACTAGAACTAAACACGGAAAAACGCCCACATGAGGGCGATATCGCCCCCATGTGGGCGTTTTTCCATGTTGAGGGAGCGATTAGTAACAATTTATATTTTGGGGGCGAAAAACAATTTTCTGGGCGATATAGTAATACATTATATTAAGAATAATTAGATATTTTATTCGTTATATCGTACAATAATTAAACAAATGACATCATACTAGTCACTAGTCTATTCAATGCAGTACGAATTAGGCGTTAGCCTTGTCCCTCAGCATCGGAATTTTGTAGTGAAGGGGGCGATACTACGTGGGAGAGGGCGACGATTCGTTAGAGGTTGAGAAACACTGCTCTAAACGCACGGTGAGTTGTTGACATTTTTTAAATTTTTTTTTATGCGTCACAATTTTTCATCGAGCTGTTCAAACTTGAGTAGCTAATATTGAAAGATTGATCGCGGGCCATATAGATTCATTAGACGGGCCGGATCTGGCACGCGGGCCGTATGTTGGCCATGCCTGGGTTAAGCTTTTGTTTAAGTAAAATTTCGGCTCTTTCGCCAGGATTTTATTTATGCCTCCAATTCCCCAATCTCTTAATTAGTTAACTACTTCTTAATTAATTAAGTAGAAATCGGTTACTTTGTACTCGAATATTTGTAGTCTTGGGAAGAAAGTGGAAAGACAAAGTTTTATGACAACGGATACATAAATCGTAAATTTAAGGAAAGTAAATTCTACAGCTTTTTCTGTACCTCGTGCATCTCTCTCGTTCATTAAATTTAGTTGTAAATGATGCTACCAAAGTAACAGTTAACTTTTTAACATTGTACAAGAATTGTACATATTTTTTCCTACATCCCCTTATAGGTGGGACAGACGAAATCGTAATATCACTGGTTTAACATTGAAATCTGTAAGTAATATAAGATGGTAGGGCAGAATAAAAATATCAAATATTTTAAGGGATTTTTTTAAACTTCTGTCAACTATACAGAATGTGAGATCCACCAGGACGTAGATCTTCGTCTACGCCTCTTACGGGCACGCGATCGTAAGATCGGTTCTCTATAGTTTCAGATCACTAGATCTGATCTTAAAAACTTACATAGGAAGGCGGTAATATTTAGGTTTAAGGAGGATTAAAGACTGTGAAGTCTCTATCCCAACGTCAGGTTCCCGACACCAGTTTGTCAATTGATCGATCCGCGGACAAACACGCGTGTGATTATTTTATAGATCTGATTCAGAAACTCTAAAGGAGACATTCTTTAACAAATAAACAAGAATAAATTTAATTAAACATAAACAATTAAAGGTAATACAAATATATGGAAAGAGAGACAATGAATGCAAATTACAAATTATGAGTCGAGAGAGATATTAGAGAGGTTGAGGCGCACGTTTTAAACGTGTAAACGTGTACGTGTGACGTTCGGCGCCGCTTTCCCGTAAGCCTAAAAGTTTGACAATGGTGTTTGGATAGTCGGTGGAATCACGCTCGACATTCCAAACATCATCGTCAAACTTTTAGGCTTACGGGNAATCGCTCGTCAAACGCCGAGCTAACGCGCGTTAGCTCGGCGTTCGACGAGCGTTTAACGCGCGTTGAAAAACGCCTAGTGTGTACAGGGCCTAAAAGTCGGCAAGCTTACAAATTTGACACAAAAAGCCATTAAGTTCGTTATCCGAAACAAAATTGTTGCAAAGTAAAAGTTCGTTAACGGATTTGGTCGTTAACCAGGACGTTCATTAACCGGGGTTCCACTGTATAATAAAAATTCTTGACATCATCATTACAGCTTTTGACGTAGGAACGATTACTTGACGTCCGCGATATTACGACTTTCCATAGCGACATAATTATGAATGTAAAACGTAGTCATTGAATGACGGCATCATACATTATTGTACTAAAATGTTTCGTACACATGTAATATAAAACGGTAATAATTTGAAAACGATTGATCTACCCATGCTTGAAGACAGTTTCTGTACCTGTAACGTTTACGGGTATATTTTTGGAGATTTGTAATTACCTTTATTTTATAACGTAAGATATTAAAAATAGAAATGTATATACAGTAGAGCCTCGATTATCCGACCACTGATTAACCGACACCTCGCTTAATCGACCGTCTTAGCCGGCAAATTTCGAATGTCCGCTAGTGATGTGGCGCTACAATATTTGGCTATGTCTTGGCTACTTTAATATTATTTTTACATGTTTTAGCTGGCAACACTCATTCGACCATGAAAAGGAGCCAGTATTTAAACGAGGCTTAATTTTCTACTTTTTTAACGATACAATAGCGACGATTATTATTTTAAAAAATGTTTGTTAGGCTTAACATCGATGAAAATTCAACGCAAATAGGTTAATAGCGATATACTAATATACTAATTACATGGGATATAATAATATACTACACTAATAATGGATTTTTTCATACTTTTCGGTTATCCGACTTTTCAATTATCCGACCAACCC
>NW_019385469.1:0-48829 GCF_000671375.1 Centruroides sculpturatus | reverse complement strand
ATCATCTTTTCCCATACGATTACATGTAAAACCAAATAATTCGTTCCAACGCGAAAAACATACTCAAATTAAAGCCAAGTAATACATTTAAAAAAATAACTGTAGTAAGGAAAACAAATGAAAAATGCGAACTAATGTAACGTCGTATGGTGAGTTTTTGTTCGTATCGTGAAGCAAAAATATGTTCGAATTTCATGTCGTATCCTGAAAATTTCGTATGCTGGGGCGTTCGTATCCTGAGGTACCACTGTATATTAAATTTTTGTTATGAAATATTCTTTCGTTTTTAACTTTTTTTTTGAAATTATTAGTTTAGACCCGGGGGCTATTCGGATCTCACAACAACTATCATAAAAACATACCAGTAAATTCTTATCAGTTGGGTTAAGTTATAAATCTACTCGTGATTCACGTAATCGGGCGAGTGCGGCCAAATATCTAGCAGGCGGGCGGCTAACAGCCCAGAACCGGTCCTGGATAGAATTGGATGCGATATACGTGTAGTATCCACCCAAGGTCCTAGGCTTCCACCAACTAAACTGGGTGAGGTTGGTGCTCTGTAAAGCGCATGCGTGAATCTGGCTTTTTGGATGCTGACGATACAGATCTTCCACTCCGCCACTAATATTCGAATATATAATAGCAATCTTATCTTTTTTTTCACGTGCAGTATAGAAATTTGTAATAAGATACATAATGCGGTTATAATAAAATATTATTCGATTATTTTCATATAATTAAAATGAATATGTATTTATTTTTTAGAAAATACAAGGGAAGGTGCATCCACCGCTTCCAATGACAGCACACCACTGCTGCACAGTGACCGTAAGAATTGGGAGTTCAACATTCCTAACTAGGTACAGTAAAATGCAATGTTCATTTTAATATTTACGTATTTTGTTTTCGTGTTTTTATTATTAAGGCATTTGTGTTGTTTTTACCTTAAATTATGTGTACTTGCTGTTTTAAGTTTATTGAAATGGGTATTATTGTTTTCAAAAAGGATTAATTTTGTTATTCGTCTGGGAACGGATTAATTCAATTTCCATTATTTGAGATGGGAAAATTGATTCAGACTGGAACGATTCATAGTTTGAATTTAATTCGTTCCAGGAGGCCGTTCGAAATATGAGACATACCTAGATGGTTAGATAATGGTGAAATTACATTATAACTAGTATGTGCAAATTTCTTTTAAGATATGATAATCCCCGGAAATAAAAGGTAAAAAGAAATATATTGATAGTATTCAAACATTTTAAAAATTAATTTCATAATTTAAATATATAGATAAAAACGCTAGCAGAAAAGATGAACGTTGTTTTTTTTTTTAAAAAAGCGAAAACACATTCAATTAACGGTAGCCTTTACCTATGTGCACCGTCATGGCGGCTGTTTCCTTTCTTGTTTGTTGGAATCAGGGAACAATGAAGACGCACGTTCTAACCTAACCTATTCTAATAATTTGGTAATTTATTACAACAGGTTAGGTTAGAACATGCGTCCTCATTGTTCCCTGATTCCAACAAACAGAAAAAAGGAAACAGCCGCCATGACGGTGCACATAGCTGAAAATGTCAATTGAGTAAATCTTTACCTAACTGAAAAAGTTAAATTATTTAATTGTTACAAGAAAAATTAAGAGCTTTTGTAATTGTATAATAAGTCCAGTAACTCAGTCAAGTTTCACAACAAACTTTTATTTAATTTACAAATTAGTATATTAAAACAATTCAAATCTTAAATAATAGACTAGAAGAGTAAATACATTGGTTATACATTTCTATAAAGGTTATTTAACTTGCATACTTAAGGGAAATGGTTATACAAATAGTTCTTGGCACAAATTTTCATTTCTGAATAATAAAAAACATACAAAATTGTTCAAATTGATTTTTAAAAAATTTCAGATTACAGTATNATGTATAGAATACAAATATTTAAATCAAAATTTAGAATAAAAAAACTTTTAAAAATATACAAGAAAAATGGAAGAACATATAAAATTAACACAAAAAAAAATTTAAAATAAAAATATCTCAAATCTTTCAATAAACTAATTCTAGCCTGAGTTTTTAGTGAGCTTTTTAACCATGTACTTCCACGCCGACAGCAAACTCTCAGCATCTCTCGCATTTAAACATCCCTCACGTAGCCTACTTCTATATGTCTCAATCTTCTCCGCTGTCATTGATAAAGTGGGGGAAGATACTGGTTTTATAATTGTTGCCTCGTCCCATTTCACCACCGAACCTTGGACTTGTGACATTTGCGACAGAATTATAGCATTGGATCTTTTTTTACGTTATATCTATGCTCTTTTAGTCTTACTCCCAAGCTCCTGTAGGTGACGCCAATATAGTCTTTCTTAACATCTGTTCCATCTTTGTTTTTGACCTGATGATGGCCTGTTAATCAGGCTGAAAACGTTTGTTTTCAATCATATATTTTCTCAGCAACAAATTAAGGTGATTTATTTTTATGTTTTTATTTGCTGAGCACTTTTATTGTTATGAATATATTTACAATTTTCACGATGAACACAGGATATTTTCTTCCAATTAGAATTCTTCAAAAATTAGAAGTTCAGACTATTTACAAAAATATTTAATTTTCGAATCTATCACTTAATCCTTTTTTACACAACCACAGAAGTACCCATTAGATTTGGCTTGAAGAACCACTAACACCAATGTCATACCTTCCTGAAAAGACGATAAAGCCTTGCCACCACCCATTATTCAAATGATAATATGTCTTGTCAATAGGAGTGAAGAGGGCATTAAGCCCGAAATGCATATCCTTTCTTTTAAATTATAGAAAATAAATTACTTTTTCCATCAAAAAGAGAGTTCCTGTGTGATTTGTTCCCAACAGCAACCTCTTGCTAATTCTTGTATTAATAAATTTAAATCATTTTTAGGAAATTTGAAAACAAAAATATTTAAAAACAGCCTTTGTAGCAAAATATTTAAATGTGTATCTTTACACAAATGCATATTCCTATTGCTTAGTTGAGCAAGTTTTTTGGTGATAAATTAAATACTTCCATGAGTTGTATTTACAGATTTTCCAGATTTCCGTAACCTGAGATTTGCAGAAATTTCAGCAATGTTATTTGCATTGTTCTGTTCAAACTTGCTTAAGTACTCACTTCCATTTTCTGCTATTTCTTGATTATTTTGCAGTTTTGCACACAGAAAGAAATTCCATATTGTCCACAGTACAACAAGCATAATACCCAAAAGCCACGAATATGCAACATATGAAGGAAGAGGCTTTGTTATTGTATTCCAATCAAATTTTGCAATAACAAGAAATTCTGTAATAACAACAGCCAGCATCACCCAAGATTGTCGGCCAAACTTCTTGCATTCCCTAGATGAAACAGAACTCTGATTTAAACTATGTTATTTAGTAGTTAATAATTAAAAAACATGTGCTTCTCATAAATTAGTAAAAAATTAAACATGCTATTCTTAGACATTTTGTTTTTCATAGCCTGAGTGTGTGTTTTATTTAGTTTTTTAGTTTCCAATAAGAACTAATTAACATTGAATAAATTTAGGGGCTACTCTATACATCTTAAGCTATCAAAATGTTCTTGCAATCACCCTAGCACAGGGATGTCCAACCCACAGCCCACTGCACTCTAAATTTTTTAGGTACATTTTCATTTATTTTGGTAAACTATGTTGTAAAAATTATTCTCATTTCACTGGATATACTTTCATGTTGTAATAATGTACATAATTGATGCTAGAAAATTGTTTTATCTAGAAAACTGTTATGCATGTGGGGTAGTACATACTGTTATGAACAACTCTTTTTGTGCATGGAAAATATGAAAACTGTTGAAAGAAATAGGTTGAGTAATTCCCATTTAACTAACATTCTTCATTTAAGACTAGTACCATAAAAGCAGATATTGACTATTATAAAAGGAAAGCAATGTCAAAAATTGCATTGAATTTATTTTTATTTTGTGTGAGTATAATTTCTTTTTTTTTTTACTGCCAATAAATAATACAGTATTTTTTGTAAGTAAATATATTTTTTTTCTTATTAAAATTTGATATTTACATTATGCACTTTTTAAAGGAATATATTTACATAAAAATAAAACACCTTAATTTGTTGCTGAGAAAATATATAATTGAAAACAAACGTTTTCAGCCTGATTAACAGGCCATCATCAGGTCAAAAACGAAGATGGAAGAGATGTATAGAATACAAATATTTAAATCAAAATTTAGAATAAAAAAACTTTTAAAAATATACAAGAAAAATGGAAGAACATATAAAATTAACACAAAAAAAAATTTAAAATAAAAATATCTCAAATCTTTCAATAAACTAATTCTAGCCTGAGTTTTTAGTGAGCTTTTTAACCATGTACTTCCACGCCGACAGCAGACTCTCAGCATCTCTCGCATTTAAACATCCCTCACGTAGCCTACTTCTATATATCTCAATCTTCTCCGCCGTCATTGATAAAGTGGGGGAAGATACAGGTTTTATAATTGTTGCCTCGTCCCATTTCACCACCGAACTCTGGACTTGCGACATTTGAGACAAAATTGTAGCATTGGATCTTTTTTTACGTTATATCTATGCTCTTTTAGTCTTACTCCCAAGCTCCTGTAGGTGACGCCAATATAGTCTTTCTTAACATCTGTTCCATCTTTGTTTTTGACCTGATGATGGCCTGTTAATCAGGCTGAAAACGTTTGTTTTCAATCATATATTTTCTCAGCAACAAATTAAGGTGATTTATTTTTATGTTTTTATTTGCTGAGCACTTTTATTGTTATGAATATATTTACAATTTTCACGATGAACACAGGATATTTTCTTCCAATTAGAATTCTTCAAAAATTAGAAGTTCAGACTATTTACAAAAATATTTAATTTTCGAATCTATCACTTAATCCTTTTTTACACAACCACAGAAGTACCCATTAGATTTGGCTTGAAGAACCACTAACACCAATGTCATACCTTCCTGAAAAGACGATAAAGCCTTGCCACCACCCATTATTCAAATGATAATATGTCTTGTCAATAGGAGTGAAGAGGGCATTAAGCCCGAAATGCATATCCTTTCTTTTAAATTATAGAAAATAAATTACTTTTTCCATCAAAAAGAGAGTTCCTGTGTGATTTGTTCCCAACAGCAACCTCTTGCTAATTCTGAAGGAAATACAACTAATTGAGAGAACAGTAAGCAATCAAGTATTTGTCAATAAGTATTTATTCAATACAATGGAATAAGAATAATTATGCAAAAATGTTACACCTTACTGCTTTAGGATCAAACCATTTATCATATGGATGATAATTGACAGTGAGCATTTACTGAAATACATTTTGTTTTAAAGTTCAAGCTTAATATATTATTTTACGTATTAAATAAAAAATAAACATGTAATTGACTTAGAATTCAAGTTTAAAAACTAATTTTCAGATTTAAGAGCAAAACTGTCTGAAATTAACATTTTCTATTATCTTTGAAATTAAAATTTATAGAATTTCTATTCTTGAAAAGTTACACTTCAAAGAAATTGAGCCCAATAAACTTTAATACAGTAATATTAGAATTTTTTACAATTAGTTCAATATACATAAATAATTATGAACTTTTTGAATATAAGTCAGTTAATTAATAAATTTATTGTGCAACTAGCTGTTACCCACGACTTTGCCCATGTGGATTTTGCAAGCAAACACCATTTATATTCAGTATTTCAACAACCATAGTAATTGTTATATAACACCCACCGCTGAAAATGATGAGAATTGCTGAAAATCAAACAAACTGTTTTTAATTTGATCAATTTTCTGGAACGTTTACAATTGTTCTATAATCGAGCCAATATTCAATAACAAATTCGAATTTAAAACAGTTTGAACATTTGGTTAAAAAATCAAAATATATAAAAATATTTATAACAATGTCTGAAATGTTATCAATTTAATACACCTAAGTACTCAATGAAGACTAAACGTAGTTGAAAACAAAAAAATCACATCTAAAATAGTACAATAGAAGTCGTTCTTCAGGTTAAGCCTTAATCCTTTCCCTCTCCCCATGGGAGGAAATTTAAAGAACATCCCTTCTTAGTGTGCGTTTTCATGATGTACCCTAACTGTGTACCAAATTTCACCTCTTTAGGTTTGGCAGTTTGCTCTGGGCAATGATGAATCAATCACTCAGTCAGCCAATCAGTCAGTCAGTCAGGACAAGTAATTTTATATATTTAGATTAAGTAACTTATCATTAGAATTAAATTTTCTAACAAAATTGATAAATTGGAATATGTTCTTAAAAAATTAAAAATGCTTACACATCATCCAGGTACTGAAATGTTTCTCTGACAGCCACTGCACCAGCCAAAACCATCAAGATAAGACGAACCAAGTTCAAAAAATGTGGAGGTTCTAGCCATAATACAAATTTAAGATAGAATGTGTTCAACTCAGCTACCAGCAACTTGGAAAAAATTTTTAAATGATTGAAACAATTATTTAAAACAAATTTTCTAACTTTTTACAAATCTCTACAAATACAAATCAACATCTTACTATAAATATTATCCCAAGAACAGAAAGCCATCTTGTAAGACTTGAGGTAGGTTTCCAGTCAAATTCAATCCAGCTGTGTGGTCCAAATTGAGCAGCAATTCGCTTGAGTTTTCCCTGATAAGTGGGAATATCCCAGAGACTCCTCCAATGATATGGTTTCATAGATAAATATTTCAATGTCTTTAATCCTAGATATATGCCTAATCCATTACAAACAAGAGCATCCAGAATCCACTATTTCAAAATAAATGAAACATTATTAGTTATTTTTGCAAAGGGTTTTACTTTGTCTATTTTCAAATGTAATGTTTTAAAAAAAATTTAATTTGTTTATGTTAATTATATCTAATAAATAAAGTTTGAAAGTTGAGATGCTCCTTCTTTTCATTATTTGCACAGGGGATATTTTCACAGGATGAATGAAAAGGATTTACTTCACATTATCCACTATACAAAAGGATTCTTCAAAGTACTTTAACTGAGGAAGTTTTTCTTACTAAAAAAGTGAAAGTTCAAAATAAAAACAAATTTGAGTGATTGCATTCAGATGATGATTTAAAGAAAATAAAATATTTTTGTAATACTAACATTTTTAAAAAAATATGTTGCAGTTAATCTATATTTTCTGCAGGTGAGGAATGACATAATTCTACACTGTTTCAAGTTTTAAGGTAGAAATGTTGCATGCACTGTTAATCTTCATATATGAGTGGATGGCTTCCGCCAGGAATAATATCTTGTGATTTCTTGAACTGAACAATAACTTCATATTGTCACCCTATGCTTCATAATTGAAAAAAGGAAAAATTTTACCCAGCAGATAGACATTCCAATGGATTCACCCTTATTGACAATCTTAGTGGAAATGGTTATGAGGCAATGAGAAGAACTAT
This sequence comes from Centruroides sculpturatus, assembly GCF_000671375.1. NCBI lineage: Eukaryota > Metazoa > Arthropoda > Arachnida > Scorpiones > Buthidae > Centruroides > Centruroides sculpturatus. Next base: position 41,348 of record NW_019385469.1, on the reverse strand, counting down.
TTAGTATATCATTTATAATTCTATATCCCTTCTATTACCTTTTTCTCCTTTAACTGCTGGGCTGTTTTCGATATTTTTATATTTACACAAAACACTCAATTTATTTTTCTATTTCTACAATATATACTATGTCATATTTATGTAAATGCTGATATTCTTCTGGTAACTTCAAAGCCACTTTGGTTTTTGACTCTTTCATATTTAAATACCTTCAATATAAAATAGGACTTGATATTATCGAATAATCAACTGTCAACATGATATTTTCCAATATCGAAGTCAGGAAAATAAATACTGACCAATATCATTATTGACATTAACTATTACTGGTATCAGAAATTAACATCAAAATGTATAAAGTTAATTAATTTAATAATCCAATGCTAATGAACTTTAAAATTTTCAAAGAATTTCATTTTAAATTTTAAATTTGATTCCAACATTAACAGTTAAATGATTTCTAACTGATCTCCTTGGATTTCTATTCCTCTAACATTCAGAAATTTACATTATGCTTCTGACTGGCTGACAAATTTCAACTGTAAGCACTTTTGAATTTTAAAATCTTCAGAAGGATTAATTTTCAGTTTCTTGCTGTGATTGGTTAGAAAAAATTCAACTGACTAATGGTGATTTTAAGAATAGTATAAAATAAGCAGTCTCCATTTGATATCTCTACTTTCCAGTGAAGTTCTGTGCTGTTTTATCATATTGTAAGTAGTGTTTGCAAGATAAAAACTGGTGTATTTATACTCCTTTAGTGATATTTAATTAATTAAGGCATATTTTCTAGAATTGAGTGAAAATATATTAACCTGGGAGTGCACACAATGTATCAAAGATTCACACACTTTTAATTTTGAATTTTTTAAAATTACATTCCCTGTCTTTGCACTGAAATTCTCAGTATCCTATTATTATCTTCCAAGTACTTTTGTTCTTGTCAAAACATGTTTTTGCTTAATGATGGCTTCAAGTGCAATTAAAATTTATTTTGACACACACATTAGTGTGTACATAATGGCTTTGTCTAAGGATATATTCAGCCCAAACAATTCAGAGGATATAGAAATGGTTAGGAATATTATTTTGTGCAACACAAAGATGCATTAAGAGGAATTGCATGATACCTGTAACACTGTTTTTGATTTTGTGTCGAATAATTCTAGTAAATAAAAAGTCAAATTTGTAGAAACAGAATAAAACAGCAATACTGAAATGTTGCCATTTAAGTACTGTAATTTTTTGTAGTTTTTATTATTTCACTAATCTACCATGTGGGTTGTTTAAGACATATCTAAGACTAAGGATTGAAACAGAAACTAACAGTCTATTCTCATTTTATTTTCTCTCCAAGATGCATAAGATAATTGCAATGTTTTAAGATAAAGTAAAAAAAATTATAACTGCATGTATTCCAACATGTACAGTACATACTCCAGCATTTTGGAGAGAAAATAAAATAAAAAAATGAAAATAGATTGTTAATTTCTGGTTTCAATCCTTTAATTTCAGGTATAATAAGTCTTAAACAACCCACATGGTAGAGTAGTGGAATAAAAAAAAATAGTGAAGATACTAGATTGGAAGCTTGAAAAACAATATTAATGCAATATTGATTACCTGTTATTGATTATTGTACAATAGCATTTATTAGATTTCATTTAAAAACATGTACAAAATGTACTGTACACTGAAGACAGCAAAGATGAGACAACCCCCCACTACAAAGGAAGCTAAAGAGAGGTTGTTGAAACTGTGAAAGCTTTTGGAAAAACATTGCAATGACAGTAATGTAATGTGCCATATCATTGCACTGAATAACATGCTTGAAAAAATTGATGAGAGGAAGAAGCAACAGATGTTGATTGATCACTTCTTCAGTTTTAGTAATTAAAATTAACACATTAAACACAAGTAATCTTTTTATGAAATATTTATGGTAATGCCATAGACAATTTGAACTGAGCATTGAAAAAATATTCTACAATCACAATGCATTTCTTCCTCTCTTGTATACAAATGTATAAGACATGGGTTGGCAACCTTTCAGCAGTGTTGTGCCAAACATAAGTTATAATATTATTTCAAGTGTCATGATTCTACCAAGTTTATCATATATATTATCAAAATTAGTCCAGTATAATAGACTTCAAAAATGTATAATTTTGAAGTTAAGTTGTTAATTGAATTACGTTCTTACATGTGAAGTGCTTGCATAACACATAGATGGTGACATGGAGCATAAATGCATGTGCTGTAATAGAAATATACAAACAAGAGATTCATTTTTAATGTACCACAGCCTTTGCTGAACTATGACTTCTATTTAAATGTGTAATTAATAATTAAAATATAATTTTTACTACATTTCTATTCAATCAACCTGCCACTGAAAATCATCCTGCATGCCATAGGTTGCTGACCCCTGGTATAGGATATACAATTTGACTGGAAATAATAATATATTATAAAAAAAAAAAGGTCATTAATTAAAACAATGGAAATGATGGCTGGTGGTATTTTACATGTTTAAAACAGTTTTAAATATGTAAAATACCATCAGCCATTTTAATTAAACTATGTGTTTTTTTAATTGCTGGCTTGTCATCAGAGGACATTTAAATTAAATAACTACAGTCACCTCTAATAAAAGGTCATCTCTGCAAGGAAGACTGTTTGTTCCTGGTGATTGGACATAATGGAAGTATGAAGACATTTTTTAGTTTCTTCTATGCATTTTAAATCATTTTTCATTTTCTCAGTATACCTTATTCGGTCACAACAAACTTAATTTATTGCAGTACAGTGTGTAATATATGAAATAATTTATTTATTCTCCATTGTAATGTTATAACCTTTTTTCAACAGACTGCCAAATTTGTGATGAAACAAATGATAGTGCCTTAACAAGGTTTGGCTGTACATTAATAAAAATATTTTCTAATATAAGATTTTTTTTTTCACAATATTATTTTTCTCTGTGCATCACACTTTAAAGATCATTTTATGGTCAATGGTCAATTTCTGAAATTGTCTTACTTTTTCAAGTTTAATCCAAATCTGAATTAAAAAATAGTATGTTCCATTTAAAAAAATTTGAGTTTCAGCCTGAATAGGCCATTCCCAGTCAGTACAAGAAGTTGGAAAAAAAATTACCATTTGATAGAGTATACTCAATTTACTTACCGAAATCTTTTTTATAGTAAAACTTGTACACTCCTTTTAAAATGAAAGCAAGTGGTCTGTCACTCTATATAGATCAGATTTTGTTAAATTGCTTAAAAATATATGTATTTTATAACATGATTTTCAGACTAAATACTAATATAGTTAATATTTCATCTATAAACAAATTTATAGTTCTTGAAAAACCTTTACCTTTATATTAGGATAAAACAACTACAAAAAAAAAAAATTTGTAGTTGTATGCTAATATAAATACTAGTAAATTAATAATCCTTGAAGAATTTCAATTGAGATTTTTCTTATATTTAATAAACTGTTTTTATCTAATCTAATATCTTTCTGATATAATGCAAATGATAGATAATAAATATCATTAATTCTTATTCTTATTTGTAATGTTCAATACAGATAATACATAAAAACCTAAATAACTTACATGATCCCACCAACATTCACTGAAATTTGGCAATTGATGTTCCAATGTATATTCTAGAACTTCAAACATAATGCTTGTTACCATACATAGCCACCAATCTCGCAACATCAAAGTCTGTTTATATAAATGTATATTTTAAAAATATTGAAATATATGATTATTGAATAAATAAAATTACCCACTTTAACCCACCATCCTATAAAATGTGTTGGTACAAATATGTCCAATTTATCCTATTCAAAACAAAAAACACATACAAATTTCATTAAATATTTACTTTAACAATTTTAAAAATATACTTTAAATTTCTTACCCAAACATTATGAAAGGGATCTTGAGGCATATCTGGATCATAAATAAGGCAATTTCCTCCATAATTTCGCTCTGCCAGTGGTTTCCCTAATTCCTTATCGATATGTTTCAACAACTTTCGAGCATCATCTGCAGTCTGAAGTAAAAAGTAAGTGAATATACAAGCTTATGCCCATATAAAAATGTTTTCTCCAGGAAAAAAAATACTAATTTTATGAAATTTTTTTTTATTTTGAAAAATTAGGATGCAAACACACTTTTTTCTAGAGAAAAATATTTAAAAACAATGGTAATGTAGATAATATTATGAATATATAATAAATCTGTTGATTCAATTATTAATAAATATAATTTAAAAAAAAAAACACAGTAAGATTAATTCCTTGAAAATAGTTTTTGTTTTGTAATAAAACTATTTCATTCCTCCATAGGATGAAATATTTTCAGAACTTTATACTCTTAAACTTTTAAGGTTTTTATTTTATTGATTATAAAACTTCATAAATGATTGTATAGGGATCATAAAATTCCCAAACTCTGAATTTAAAAAAAAAGCAACAAGTTGCATAACTTTCCTGCCAAAAACATTTAAAATTGAGTTTGGCACCATTTGTTATGAGATTTCACTAAAAAAATTTTATATTATTAATTATTATAAAATGGCAGAAAGCTTAATTCTGAGGGTAGAAATGAGTTTTATAAAAAATTGTAAATGCTAATAATGAGTAAAATCTTTAAGTCCATCTCTCTCTATCTCCCCACCCCTTTGATCTTTAACCATCAAAATTTAACAGCATTAATCCCCTAATAAACAACCTTCCTGTAAATTTCAGAAATTTTGACAAAAGGCACAAGAGTTGTTAAGCTTCAAGATGGGTGAAAAAATCATCCCCCCACATAAACATCAATACATACAGAAAAAATCCCCAACTTTTTTGAATTTCTAAACATTTCAAGGTCCCAAGTCCAAAAATGTAAAAAATCTTGGGAGTCATTTTTTTGACTGATCACCACACTTCCTCTCTGTTATAACAGCTGAGAAAGTAAAATTGAAAAAATCTATATATACAGGTAACCCTTATATAATGTACAACAACATAATTTTGATATAAGATTTCATATGAAATCATCTGTTTATCTTATTCACAGTTAGAAATTTGTTTAGCACCATATAACAAACTTCAAAAACAAGATTCTCAATCTGATGAGTGATCAACAGATAAATCCAAAGAAGTTGAAAGTTATAGTAATATCTAAAAGATTTCAAGTGATGATGACATCTGTGTTGAGAAGATAAAAAAGGGAAGATAATAATTATTATTATTGTTGTTGTTGCTACTATTATTATTATTGTTGTTACTGTTTTAATCTAAATAATTTTAATGTTTTTAATTCTGCTATTTGTGTTGTGGATATTTCCCCACAGAGGGCGTTCTGGTTCCATGTATAAAAATAGAACCTTTTTGTGTCAGACATCTCAGCCAGAATCTCCATATCAGAGAAGGAAAGAAGAAGAAGAAGTGTCAGACATCTTTTCTTGCCTTGTGTGTAAATGAAGACATATGCAAAATAAAAGCTCAATAGTAAAGCAATAAAGTCTAGTTCTTTTGTCTTTGAAACATAAAAAAACTTGAACAATCTGGCCATTGGCAAATAAAGCATATCAATGAAATGTTGTTTCGGAAGATAGTAGTGAAGACAACAAAAATTTATTTTTTGTGTGCAGTAAACATTTTTATGTGCAATTCTTCATTTTATGAATTTTAATAAGTTTGTTTTTGTTTTGTAATTTATGTTTTGTTAAGTGGAATTTTCTGAATTAAATAAAACTTTTTTCTTACATGAAAATGATGATACAGATAAATGATGTTTTCTAAATATAAATTTTATATTGCAATATAAAATTTATATTTAGAAAACATCACTTAGGAATAAACATTACATAAAAAAGTGAGTTTGAGTCTGGCATAATGCAATAATTTATAACACATCATTTTTATGGAACCCTTTCCATAAATGCACTAGTGTTAACCACAAACATAAATATTTACTGTGTAGTAAATTGTTATTATTCTAATGTTTTTGATCTTAATTCAACTTTTATGGAACCTAACTACCATGTTACATCTTTATGTAACATGGTAGTTAGGTTAATAACAATTATCTATATATAGTTACCTGTATATATAAAGTATTTATATACTGTATATATATATTACTATACTGTATTTACAAATATATATACAGTATATATACAATCTAATAAATCTAAAGCTGGAAGCCTCAGTCTATAATGTGACTGATAGAGTTATCACCTGCTACAGACTGGTACTGACTGAAGTAACACAAACTTCATCCTGGAGCTTAGGCATCCCTCAGATATTTTCATAGTATGCAAAAAGTTTCAAAAATAGCAGTGTTTTGTAAATCAAATGTCAAAAAGTCTGTTAAGTGAAGTTTTTCTAGATATTTCATCAATCCAGGGGATATGGCATCCAAGGCCGCCTATTACAATTGATATTGGCATATTGGTATTGGAACTTAAAATAACAATTGCTAAATCTCTAGTATTTATTCAGTTTTTCTTGCTAGTTTTCAATAATCCTTGATCACCTGATTCTTTTTTAGATACTGTGATGTCAGGTTTATTATGATCCATGCGTTTGTCAGTTTGTAGTCTAAAATCCCAAAGTATCTTGACTTGTTCATTTTCAATCACTTTCTCTACATTGTGTTCATACTATACCAGTATCTTGCAACTTTGATAAGAGGAAGTAAAGACATACTGAGTGAGGCATTAACAATTATTTACTTTCACTAACACCTTTTCTAAAAAATAGGTAGGATGGAACCTCTTGTCACAATGGCCAGCCTTATGCATTTTTGGCTCAGAGAACAAACTGGACATGAAACATTGGAGGGGGGTCAAGACACCCAGTTAGGACCAATATCACATCTGGTAGGATTATGATTTTCCTCATTTTCTATAGGACCATTGGTGTAGGGCAAGGGTGGCCAACAGTTTTTGTCCCCGGGCTGAACCAGTTTTTGCCCTTTTTTCATGGGCTGAACCAGAGACTGCCCTAGGAAGATTTTGAGGTGGTGTAAGATCTCATTGTGGTGTCACCTCGTAGAGACTAAATTGTACATAGAGATTACAGATACATTTTTCACATTATCATGCTTTACCAACATTCTTTGCTGTACTTAAGAGATTTGTAATGGAGGATTAACTCTAAACACACAGTGAGTTGTTGAACCCCCTTTTTTTTTAGGCGTCAGAATTTTTCATCAAGCTATTCAGACTTCAGTAGCTAATATTGAAAGATTAATCGCGGGCCGCATAAATTTATTAGATGGGCTGGATCCGGCCCGCAGGCCGTATGTTGGCCATGCCTGGTGTAGGGTCTTCACTAGGATCGTGATTGGGAAAGAAACTCATTGGCTCTGAGGAGAAAGTCTTCTTCTTTACACAGCACAAATTTCTTACCCTTATCTAAGGCCAGAAGTCTCAAGTTGGCCCTGGTGAGGAAGAACATTACCATCTGGCAGTCTACATGATATTTAGACACATCAGATACTTATTTTCCATTACAAGTTTTGTGATTACCGATAATTCCATATGTAGATACATGACTGCTGCTTGGCAAGATTTGAGTGCTGCCACCAAGGACAGGTTCAACTGGCAAAGATTGTATTGGCGGGGGGATATATTTAGGGTCCCGTTGTAGAATCCTATGTACTGCATAAGGTATGACTTCATCCGTGTAATTGTAATATGGAATGTTGACCACCACCTTGTGTTGTTTGCAAGCTGAGCATACTAATCACTGGAATTGATTATCTAATTTCTTTTGTAGTACTTGCATGGAACACACTGGAAATGTTTATTTGGGCTACTCCATTTGAGTAGCCCAAATAAACATTGGATATGGGAGGGCTGCAATGGCAGAGATGGCATTGATGATAAAGCAGGATAATACTGACGTATTAATACAAAAACCTTATGTTTCAACAGGTAAGGTACTACGACTTGTATTGTCCATCACAATTTTGCTCAGGAGAACTCTTGGACAGCTGTTGTGGGCAGTACTTGACATCCAGAGTATCTCATTGCCAACCTGTGTGTCTCACAGGTATTGGTTGATAGGATATCAATTTACCTGGTAAGTATGTACGTCCCCTTTAGTGGGGATATCAACCACAGCCTAAATGTACTTGAATACAGTCTGGAGAAACTACAGGGCAAGGATGTTATAACAGGCATAGACACAAATGCCAAATCTACACTTTGGGGCAGCCCAATCTCTGATAAATGTAGTGAAAAGTTACTGGAGATAATCACTAAGTAGGATCTGACCATTTTAAATGACATAGGCTGGACCAATGTTCTCCTCTTGTATGGGAGAATTGTATAGGGACAACTTTACACAGCTAATATAAATAACAACATTACAAAGTGGAGCATAAGCTTTGATAGAATAGCCAGTGAAAACATAGCGTAACCTTCTTTAACATATACATAGGCACCAAGCAGCAAGATACACAAAATACCCTAGACTTCTATGAATATGATTAAGGAGAGCCAACTGATGTAAATTCAGAAATATGCTGCAGTGTTTCCTGTAGAATAAGTACTTTCAGATAATGGAAACCAAATATGATGAAATCAGGTAGAGCACCCATATTCAATGCAGCATACAGTGGGCTATGAGGAATGCAATTCCAAATCAAAAGAAAATCTTTCACCACTCCAAGATGGTGGAATGATCAGCTAAGTGAGCTGAAAAAAAATTAACAAGAAAACAGGACAGTTCCAATAATGTGAGAGAAGTACAAGCAAAAAAGAAGGAAATACTATGATAACATTAAGCTGGACAAAGAAAGGAGCTGGAAATCTTATGCTGAAAGTAGCAGCAAACTGTATCCATGGGAGATATCATATAAGATACTGATGAACAAAATAAAGAGGAGGCAGATTCTAACTAGCATAGAATCTAATGGGAATTCGTATAATTTATAATTTGGAACACCTATGTGTTCTATAAATTAAGCTTCAGTTTATATAAATTGAGTATGTAAAACCTGAACCTCGCCTGCTTCAGGTTTTGCATATATTATTGGATTGAATTAGTATGCAGAATTATTTTATGGTTTATTCTTGTATGTTAAACAAAACTTTGATATGGTATTCATGGCTGATAGTTTCATAAATCCTTTCCATTTGATTTTTTAATTTATTCTAAATAAAATTTTGCTTTGATGTAATGAAAACAACAAGTACAGAATAAATAAAAGGCAAGTTTTATTATTTCAATAAATTTATGCAATGTATGATAGATTTTTCAAAATTTTCTTTTCCTCAATGAAAATGCAGAGTATTTTCTTTTTGACTCTTTTCTGCCCTGTGGGCACTAAGAGGATTTTTTTTATCAAGCCTATAGTAGGTCCTCTGAAATCTCTTAGTTCAACTTTAATATAACAATAAATTGATAAATTTCAAATTCAAGCTGGACCAAATTTAGACTTGTGTTCCTAAGTTATAACATATCATTCTCCTCTACCAAATAATAATAAATTTAAAAATAAAAAGTTGCTCTAAGTTGTAATTTTCTACAATAAAGTCCTAGAATTCATTTAGATTGTGTGTAAATCAAACCCCAAATTTACATATAATTATTTATTTAGGTATACCATATATAATTCCCCATCATTTTGACAGACTTATCAACTGGTTTTAATATCTTTTGTTCTAAAAATCCTTATTTTTTTATTTGATATGAAAGATTTGTGAAAAACTACATAATCTTTCAAACTTAACTGATGCAAAAATAACTCACAAATTAGTTTATTTAAATGATTCTATAACTCAATTAACATAAAAATCAATTTAACTATCAAACTGAATATCTATAAACAAAATATTTATTTATTTGACGATTAGTTTTTATAATTGTGACTAATCTAACACTTCTCTTATCTAAAGTAATGATTATACTTCATATCAATAAAAACTGATTTATGTCACAATACATTAATACTAATGGCTAATTCTTGAATTGAACATTAACTTTTAATTGAATATTTTCATTACAGAGTTACATTTTAACTCAAATACAAATACAGTTTCTGTAATAAGAAAAAAACCAACTAGTTAAAAGCATTTAAATATTTTCAACCTGCTTGTTCATTCTTAATTGATTTATTTGTATTTGTCTTATCTCTAATGCACTATTTGATTTTAATAATGTTAACTCTATAAATTTTCTGTTATAAAATATTTTAATAAATATGATTATTTTCTGTAAGAAGATAACATTTTTAGAATTTTAGCATTTTAATCTATTGTCCTTTCATAAGTACTGAAATAAAAGAATTAAAAAAACAATAGTGTGTTTAAATAATATATATTTGACTTGTAATAACAACCAAGAACTGGATATAATATAATATTAAAAACATTCACGAAGACAGAAAATCCAGCAACAAAACATTAATTTAAGAAATGTTTAATAAAAATGAATATTTTTGAGAAACTAAGTTATCATCTTTAGGTTAAAATGTAATTCAGAAAATAGAACAAGGAATTTGAAAAGATTAATGTAGTGTATTATTTATTATAATAAGTAATAACTACAATAATGTGTGTTGGATACAACCAATTATTATTGGTTGTATCCAACACACATGACTGATGATGATATTTATGTATTTCTAAAATTAATATTTTACTCCTGAATTTTATTGTTTGGTGAGTGTTTTTAAAATTATATATTTGACTTTTTTCTATAAACCTGAGAAAAATATATGCCATTTTAGGCTGTATAATTTGATCTAGCAATTAACAATAAAACAATAATTGTTAACACTGATTTATTGTTAATAAAATATATACTGGTATTGATAAGCTGTGGGTGAGTAAAACCACCACAAATTTTGCTGAAGTATTATGAACATTCAAGATCTAAAATATAAAAATTATCTGAGTTAGCATCACATTATAATATTAAATACATGTTTTTCTTTTGTTAATCTTTAAAAGTATTATATATGTTCAAAAATAAATAAACTTTTACTAAGGCATACAATATAGACATAAACTACATCTCAAAATATAAACTTAAATTTTTTATTCAAACATTCTTTAATTATTAAAAAATAAAATTATATGGAAAATTCAAAAAATAAGGGAAAAAATACAAAAGAAAAAACTCAAAATCATTAAAAAGTAAAAAAGTAATAAAAAAAAGGGAGTTCACCACAGTCAACTCCTACCTGAAATAGAATAAAGATGAGAGCAAGTTCATAAACAATGCTGACACATAAGACAAATCTCCAAAGTGCTAAAAAAAATTTAATTTTTACATATAAATCTATGAATTCTTTTTAATATAAAAAATATAGGACTGATTGATTTGCTGAATTTTTTCAGACAATAATTGATATTTTTTATTATACATAAAAACATTTAATGGACAAATCAAATCTTGAACTCATTCAATAAAAATTATGAATGATTGTTAAAAATAATAAATTTCTTATATTGAATATAAACATTTATATAATGATTCTCATACAAAATGTTAAAGTTACATTTTCCCCTGAAAGAAATTTTAGTTGTTAGCCTGATGTTAACTAGCTGCTGCTGCAAATTTTATCGGTTAATGACAACAAAAACTCATATTATAACATCAATAATATACTAATTCTGAATATAGTTATCTTGATAATAATAATATGTAAAGTAAATAATAATAATAATATTTTTTAACTAGTCTGAAATAGTATTGATAATTCACTGATTAGCTAAAACTGGCTTGGGGAGAACACTGCATGATATAAAATGAAAAATTTTCAAAAACTTTGCTCTAAGTAGAATTAAGCCAATAATATATAGTGATTAATTTAATACACAATTTTTGATAAAAATTAGTGTAGTGCACTCTCATTAATACAATCTAATTCTTCATTGTTTAGATTAGTGACGAGTTCAAATTATAGGGTCATATGTATATGTGAGATCCAAGGGGTTAATTAAAATTAAAACATGAAATTAAGAAAGTGGAAAAACCCTAGTTTTTCTAACACCTGGCATTTCTGTTGCCTTCTGATCTGATAGATAAGTAACGATTGAATATCCTTACAAAATCAACAATCTTTACAATGTTTTGAGTAAGTTTCTATGATAAATCCAAACATCTAATTATTTATAAGGAAGAATGTCAAAATCAGTTAAATTATATGGTAAAAAGAGTCAGAACACCTGGCAAAAAATATCAACAACCCGGCCAAGTCATCAAATTGTTACGGCCCATATCAGCTGGACCAGTGACACATTGCGATCTTAGACCACATTAAATCAAAATCACCTGATTCTACTCCCACGCTCAGAGAGAATAAAAAGGGCTTACACCTGATTGTCAGAGCGATCGTCCAAAGAATTGTCTCCTCGCCAGTTGCCATACTGCAACTCCAAGAAGAGATGACAACCCTCTCTACCTGCATAATGCTAAAAGAGGTATTATGTTTGCCAATTTTATGTAAACTCTCTCTCTGTCTTTAGTTTGTAAGTAGATAGATGGTCACTCGGAAATTTGGTCCCTAATGACCCTCTTAACCAGACAACTGTTAAGTATTCTAAGTTTGATTGTATTCATCTCCTGTAATCCTTTATGCTTATATTAAACTTGTTATCTAAATGGTTGCTTTATCTCGTGTATTGCTGACACCTTATCAACAACCTCACTAACCTTTCCCACTCGCACTAACTAAAGCCATCCACTGATACCATGATGTCGGAAAAAGGGTGACGTCTCATGCCTCGACCCCTGACTTCTCACATATATATAAAGAGAAAAGAATTTTTAAAAATATATTTTAAGAATTATTTTTTTTAAATTTAATTTAAGTAATTAAAATGTAAATTAAAAAAGATATATATATACCAATAATATATACATACACATACATACACACATACATACATACATACATACATACATACATACAAACATACACACAGTAGATGTTAAAATATGTAGTATATATTAATTTTACAAATTTTTCATTTTGTTTTTAAATAATTTGTGATTTCTTTTAGTTTTTGGCTGGATCAATTAGAGACAAAAACTTTTCCACAAAATTGCCATAACAAGATCTGGTGAGAAGGTATCCCATTTTCAGAACCCTCTGAATCCAATTGCATCTCCTTGTTTAATTGAATTTCCTAAAAATCAGTTTTTCTTGATCATTTTTGCCAGCATCATTCAGTTTTGAAACTGTTCTGAAAAGCTTATAAAAAGAACTTGATAAAGCTTTGTTATGAAATGCTTATTTTACTTGCATTCATTTGTTATAATTAAACACAACTTAGGGAGAGGGGTCATCTGTTTGTGCAAATTGCTTTTCTTTTGCTAAGGAAAAGGCTATCATAAATAAATGTTAACAAACTAAACAAGTTTAAAAGTTAATAATTTTCAAATTTATTATCTTTAATCTTTTTCTTATATCTGGAATTGAATTAAATCCTGAATTTCTATCTCATTCTCCTCATAGACAATGTTGATCTCTCCAAAAATAAAAATTATCATTACAAATGACACTGATCAGAAGTCAAATTCAATGCTTACTTGGCAGAATATGTCAAAGATGAATATATCAGATGAAAATATTACAGAAATAATAGAGAAATGGTGGTGAGCTGGAATCTTTAAATTTATCACATAATAAAATTTCCAAACATAATTGGGATATGGAAATATCTGCTATTATATAAAGGAACTCAATTATTTCAAATAATTTTAAGAATTCGCAAATCACACCTAAATTCAAACTTTCCAGCAAAAAAAAGTAAAAAAATATAAAGATCTAACGTTTTTGGCCACTAAATTTATCGGCCATCCTCAGGAAATAGAATGGTTTTTTCAGTTTGTATTTCCTGAGGAAGGCTGATAAATTTAGTGGCCAAAAATGTTCAATCTTTATATTTTTTTACTTTTTTTTGCTGGAAAGTTTGAATTTAGGTGTGATTTGCGAACATACGGTTCCAGTTTATGGTGAGGTTGTATTTAATTATAAGAATATTTCTTATTTCAAATAATAAGAAAAAATTTAATGAAGGAAAAACTTTTAATCACTAAAACCAAATTTCAGTTTATAACTCCAGAGAATAAAATTATACAGAGCAGAAATCATAAATTTAAAAATGGAAAACAAATTGTTGCATTATAAACTAAGTACTATTATTGAATTGTGTATTGAATTAATATTAATTGTATTTTGTTATTTTGTTTCCCATATTCTAATAAAAGAGACAGAATACAGTTTTTTTTATCAATTTGCCAAATAAGTAAATAATTCCAAACTGGAAATATTTGTGTATCAATCTGATAAACAACTGGAACAAAGAAAAGGTTATTAGCAGAAATAACAATCTAAGTTTGATTTAAAAAATTTAGCTTATCTTTTCTATCAGTTTGTTAAAGATAACTTAAAATCTGAAAATTTAAAAATGAAAAATATTGCAAGGTGAAGACAATACAAAGTTTTTATTTCCATTCTTGCAATTATGGTACTTAAAAATCATAAATTTAGTTAGAATGAAATGATATTATACATTTATATGTTAAACCTGACAGACCTATGAAAAGGGTCAAAATTTCAGATTCAAAATTAATAGTCCATTGAATGTTTTTCACGTATATTAATAATCTCACATATACAATCAACTCTCGAAATTCCAGACAACTCTAGAATAAAGTGTAAATTGCTAATTTAATTAGCAATAAAATATATATATGTATACAAACATAGAAGTTTGTTTTATTACTACTATAAAAAATTGAAAAAGTTTGTTAAAATATAAAAATATTTTAAAAACTTAACTCAGGATCAATATTTCATTTTAGAGAGGTCTGAAGTAAAGTGTCAATTGTATTTAATATTCTAAAGTTAATGAAAATCATAAATATTACATAATTTGAAACAAGCAAAGAATATTTTATTTTTATTTAAAATTTAATATTTACACTAAAGAACAAAGTCCTGATTTGACTCCAAAAATCCATCTGTTAAAAACACTATGTACCACCAACTACCAGTGTTCAGTGGTTTTTATCCAATTAACCACTGGTAGACAAATGAAAGAAATGCTTACATACTAAAACATACTTGAAAACTCATTTGAATAAAATTTTATAAGAATATGTTTTCTAAAATATTTATACTTTTTTCATTAACATTAAAAAAATTATTTATTTAAGAAATGAATTTAACTATATAAAAAAGGGTTTCTAAAGAGCATAAAATTCAATTTATTTATTGAATTTTATGCTCTTTAAAAACATTTTTTATAGTTAAGAACAGCAATTTAATAAGAACAGATATTTTCAAAATTAATGCAAGAATAAAACTCAGAAAAAAAAAAACCAGAAATGTGGCAAACAATAAAAGAGCAGATGCCATTTATCATAATTAAACACTAAAGTACTAAAAACAATTGTTTGAAGTATATTTTTCTTTCAAAAAAAAAGTCAAAATAACTATTCTTTTTTAAAATGATAGTAAAAACTAAATACATTTATATTTTCATCATACTGAATTTTATCTAGCAATGAATTGTAATAAACTCTTTATTAAAAACCCAGAAAAAGTATTTATTCATTCATCTTTCATCAATTTCTCACTTTTTTATTCTCTATCTTTCATGCTCATTCCTAGTAATTAAGAAAACAATGAATTTTTCTTTGCTCTTTTTAGATATTACAGTAGTGTTCAATAGTCAAATATTTCAAATATTGAAAGGAAGATGCTATTTTTTGTAATTTTTGAGGTTTCTGAAATTTCAGGACTTTGTACTCTATAAAAAAATTTTTCATAAACTAACCAGGGTGAGGTCTGCGAAATGGTCCATCAGGAATTTGTGTCACACCAAGTAATAAAAATACCAAAATACAAGCAACTAATCCTCTGAAAATAAAATAATTTACAATTAATGACTATTATTTATTATAAGAAAAAATTTTAACTTTCATTTTTTATACTGTTAAATTAGTATACAAATTATTTATCAAATGATAATATAAGTTAACATCTTAAGTTACATTTAAAAATTAAATTTTATCATCTCATTAAACTTACAATTAAACAGGCTGATTTTTCTTTGTGACTTCTCTCTCCCTTCTCTGGCATATCACAATATTCACATTTTAAATAATTTACTTATTTGCTTATCTTTACAATATCATTCTTAATATAAAACTATGAGCACCAAATTTTGACTCTATGGTACACACTATTGACGTTATTGAAGCAAACACACAGAAGTGGTTATACATAGGTTTATTATGATTATGGTATGTCCCTTTTCAATTGTATTTGTTACAATTTGGTGAGTTTACAGGAATCTACAAAAATACAAGTGGTTTTTTCATTACAGACATTTAAGTTTATGATTAAAATAGTTTAAAATTACATTTTTATATGTACTTAAAAGGTACATTCTATTTTGTTGCGATGTGAGGATTTTTACAGACATTATATTGTTTTCCTGTAAAAATAGCAACCAAAGATTAAAATTGTTGCTTAATGAAATACACACTATAGTAGCATTGCTTCTGTAATAGAAAACATTGTTTGTACAAGCTGACTGTCTGCAAAAATGTATGTAACCTTTCTTAAAAAAGCTCTTACTTTTGTAACTGTAATCTTGTTTATAACTTTGTATTATGTTCATTTCCATAGTATGTACAGTACTTCACAATTAATTTCATTAAGCAACAATTTTAATCTCTGGTTGCTATTTATATGGGAAAACAATATATCATCGGTGAAAAATCCCACAAAAAAAGTCATCCACTCATCAGCAACAAACTAGAATGTACTTTTTAAGTACAGGTATGTATAAAAATGTAATTTTAAACTATTTTAATCATAAACCCAAATGTTTGTAATGAGAAAAACCATTTGTATTTTTGTAGACTCCTGTAAACTCACCAAATTGTAACAAATACAGCTGAAGAGGGACAAACAACCTGTCCAAAATGCATACTGTCATCATAATAAACCAGCATCTACCCACTTCTGTGTGATTACTCTGACTATGTCAATAGCGTGTGATAAGTCCACCATAGAGCCAAAACTTAGTGCTCATAGTTTCATACTGTAATATAATGATAAAAAGCAAATCACCAATCATTCTTAATGTTAATTCTTTTATTATTGCTTACACCAATGATATAAAATTCATTTCTCCATTTATTACAATTAGATCTCAGTGCTAAACCTTTTCATTAAAGTAACCAATCTTAAAATTAATATCTTAAATAAACTGTAACAATATGTTCTCATTAGACAGGGATGCACAACCTTTTGTGAAGAAGGGCCAAATTAGGATTAAGTTTACTGACTGGGGGCCGGACCTCCAAGCGATTAATGCGATGGCTGAGATTGGATGCTGGCGGCAATCTTCTTGATGTCTGGTGTAATGGCAGATGTTGAAACAACCAGCAGATTTTCCAAATTCTCTTTGGTTAACCTGTTCCGTGTTTTGCACTTGTTTAAATTCATAAGCGAAAACGCTTGTTCGCATACATAGGTACTGCCAAACATGCTTGCACAAAATTGAGCATTGTCTTTCAGTTTTGGAAATGATGTATCTGGCAGTTCTTTGTAGAATGTGAGGAGATTAGAATTTTTGAACTGTGATTTCAATTCATCACTGCACTGGATGTCTATCAACTCAAGTTGGACATCTGGAGGGGCATCTTCCACTTTCACATCAAATGGAGTTGAAAAAAGTTGCAGGTAGATCTTGTATTTCTGGAATTCACCAAACCTCTCATTGAATGATGTAAGGAGGGTGTTAACTTGGTCAGAGTAATCCATCTTCATATGTGGGTATTTCTCTTTCATGGCCTTGCAATGTGGAAAGTGTGTAAAGTTCTCTGATTGCATGTGGGACTTGAAAAGTGATAGTTTGGTCATAAATGCATTGATGTTACTTGTCAACTGAGAAACAAGTTGCATCTTTCCCTGCAATCTCAAATTAAGGTCGTTTAGATAAGCAGTAATGTCAGCAAGGAAAGCTAAATCACACTGCCATCTTTGTCCCTCCAAATTCCTTGTAGTGTTCCCCCGTTCTTTGAGGAAAGTGATAATAGGCCCCAATAGCTCCACAAATCTCTTGAGGACTGTTGCCTTGCTCAGCCAACGAACTTCAGTATACGTGGGCAGGTCAGCATAATCAGCATCTATTTCTTCAAGAAATGATGTGAAGAGTCGATGGTTGAGTCCATGACGGCGGATTAAGTTCACAGTATCATAGACATCTTTCAGCAGACGTTCAAATCCCAGCTTCTTTGCACAAAGTTGCTGTTGGTGAATTATGCAATGATACTGGACTAACTCCTTTTGCCTGTCCCCAAGGTGGTTTTTCAGCAAGGTGACCATGCCATTCTCACATCCAACCATAGATGGTGCTCCATCGGTGGCAATGCTGGATAGCTTGTCAAAGTCCAGTGCTGATTTGTTGCAAACGCTCAATAAACTAGTAAATAAGTCAGCACCAGTTGTATGTCCAGAAAGTGATGCCATGCCAAGAAATTCTTCATTCACAATAAAATCTAGTGAAACACTTCTAATAAACACAATCACTTGTGCTGTTGATGATATGTCAGTGGATTCTTCCACAGCCAAAGAAAAATAAGCACAGTTTGCAACTAAAATATTAAGTTGGCCAGAAATGTCTGATGCAATTTGCGAGATTCTTTGTTGTATCGTCATGTGGTTAAGACTGATTGTTTGAAAACACTGTCTTCTCAGGACACATCTCACTTGCGATGATAAGACACTTTTTTATCATATCGCCATCTGTGAAAGGTTTCCCATTCTTGGCTATTAAAGCAGATATTTCTAGGCTGGCTTCAACAGCCGCATCCAATTCTCCAGATTGTTTCTTGAACACATTTTGTTGGCTGATTAGTGATCGTCGTAACGATTCGATTTTCCGTTTGCGTTCCGTACCTTGCAGAAGGAAATCCTTGTGTTGGCTTTCATGATGTCGCTTCAGGTTGAATTCTTTTGGCACTGCTATTGTTCCATTGCACAAAAGGCAAATAATGCTGTTGTTCTGTTGCACAAAACAGTACTTGTTAGTCCACACTTCCACTTCTTGAAACTGATGATTCTCGCGATTGACCTTGCGTTTAATGCCCGGCGCCATACTGTTCACTCTGCAAAACAATGTCTCATTGTGCCGAAAATTCTGAGGCCCGCAACAAATCATGTTTGAGATAAGGCAAGCTAGACTACCACGTGCTTTGTTCTGTATCCACTCTGACCAAAGACTAAAGAGGCGGGGACAGAAGACTATTACGCACACGTGACAAATGGCCAGGCAGGTCTTAATTCGTTCGACCCCTGTCCGGGCGTCTCCACCATTTCTCAGAATTTGTGAGTCAGATCGTCAACATGCCAGGTGCAGGACACTAATCCATCATAAATGTGGTTACCATTCTTACCTAAATTATATTTATGGCCCGTCAGTTTTACCCCCGTGTTCAGAAATGAATCAAAAGTGATTAACGCGGTGCAGCGGAAAATCTGAATATTTTAAATATAATTATTAAAATTGCGATATCTCGTTTCAAATTGGCGCTAGAATCAATCTGTTTTTTGTTTTCTGTCACAAATATATCACAGTTTACGACTGTTAAATTTCAAATAAAATAAAAATTAAAAATAATAATTTAATTTTAAATTTACGAAAAAAAGAATGTAAAAATAAAAGTAAATAAAAAGTTCCAATTAATTTACTACTTAAATAACCTAAATATATCTGTTTTCTTTCAAACAAAAAAAACCGCAGCTTTCTAGCTACACGGAATCATTTTACAACCCTCTTTGTTGACAAGTTTATGGCTTGACGCGGTTTGTAATAATTATTAAATCCAAAATATTTTAATGCAAATGGCTTCCTTTTAGTCGTAATGACTCTATTCCAACTACAGTATTAATTTTCTTGGTCCAACTTAATAATAATAAATTTGATGTGAAAATTTTTTTTTCTATTCTTTGTCTATGGAGAGATATTGTTGTAAATTATTGGTTTTATAGCTTTTTGTACATTCCTTTTTGAACTCTGGTTAGTTTTTTTCTAGTTTGAATGACATTAGGTTGACAAATAAGCGTCTCTTCAGAAAAGATTGATTCAAATTCGACTATACCAATCAGAATCTGGAATGTAAACAAATGCTAAAAAATCTTTATTTTCATGGTTTTTCAGCGCTACTTTCACTTATTTTTGTTATTTGACGCTATTTAGACGAATAAGCAAGTTTTCCGAAGCATAAAATTGAAGATTTCCCACCAAAATAGAAACTTCCTGATAACATCGGAAATGACGTTCTAACATCATTTTATTCTATTTGATTCTTCAAAAAATCGTTATAATACTATGT
This sequence comes from Centruroides sculpturatus, assembly GCF_000671375.1. Classification (NCBI taxonomy): domain Eukaryota; kingdom Metazoa; phylum Arthropoda; class Arachnida; order Scorpiones; family Buthidae; genus Centruroides; species Centruroides sculpturatus. Next base: position 20,954 of record NW_019385469.1, on the reverse strand, counting down.
ATTAAATTTAAAATATTCGATATCTAAATCAGAAAGTGTTAGCTAGAAATAGACTTATTTATAGAACACTCCCCATTTCTCACTTCAGGGAAAGTTATAAAACAGTTGGGTGCTAATGACTTTGTGAAAGGGAAAAGTTCTATACTTAGAAACTTGGAAAGAAGGGATTTGGCCTGTACCGTCCGTGGGCCGCATAAACATTGATAAGGGGCCGTATGTGGCCCGCGGGCTGCAGGTTGTGCACCCCTCAATCATTAGACCATAATCCTTAATTTCCTTCTTTCTCTATTAACATACAATTATATTCATTCTACCAATGGCTTTCATATCTGATGAAAAATTTACTTTTAAATATAACATTGACTCAGTACTGAAAGAATTTACAATTTATAAAGACAGCCTTTAGTGCAGGGGTGGCCAACAGTTTTTGCCCCCAGGCTGGATTGGAAAGAGAACTTTTTCCACNTGATTTCACAGATTCGAGACAGCTTGGTAGACTGAATGGCCCCAGGCTTTTGCACATGCACGCTAAGTGACTTACATTACAAGCATTTAGCTTTCCGAAGTCTATGACAACAATTGTTTGGCATTGATGGCCACGAATTTCGCGCCAATAAGCTGCCTTGACTTGTTTGATTATGTTATCAACTCAATTTCATGTTTATTTTCACATTTTCACTTCGCAGTCCTTCTCTGTTCTTTTTCTGTTATTTACACGTGTAGGTCATTTCATTGTTATCCACATTTGATATCATCATTTATCACATACTGCCATGACGCTCTTGTCTGTCCACTATAACTGTGAAGAATTAATGCGATTGGCGAAGCGTAGTGACAGAGGGTTAATAGAGAGCAAGGTCCTTGCCATAATGCGGTTTGCACGCAAATTTTCATATGTGCATTAATTAATCAAGCCGAATAGTTTTGCTGATATTCAGCTATTTGGCCACACTCCTGGCTGAATATTCAGTATTCGGTCTGAGGCCGAATATACTATTCATTGCAACACTAGTGATGATGTCCATGCTCTCTGATGCGACTGAGCATGCCTAATGGATTTAGGTCTAGCAGTCAAAAATAAAAACAGCATTGTGTGTCTCTAATGGAAAATGACACAAAAAATGAAGAATGCACAAGAACCAAGCAATTGATAGTGATTGCTTTGTTCTTGGATTGCCTTTCCATGTTGGCAAGTGCAAAGTTTGCCTGTCCACTTCTGTCAGGTACAAGGATCATCTCTTCTGTGCCTAACAAGTGTGGGGATTGATCCTTTCTTTTCGGCTCCACCTCAGTTCTATCATGATACAGCAAAATTATGTGATGTCCTAGATTAAATTTAAATATTTTTTTTAAATAAAAAATTTATTATAATACAATAAAATTACTCCTTTTAAGTGTTTGTTATTATTTGAACATTATATCTTAGTTTAACTGAAAATTATTGTACTTCCTGGTCTCTATTCAAATGCTGGGAAAGTTGAGCAATAACCCCTGTCAGCTTTTTTACACAGTCTTAAAAACAAAGTCATAAAAAAAGAAAATCTTTAACTGGTGAAATAACACATACTGATTTAAATATAAAACAATATTTGGTTGAAATTCTGATAAGTAATTAAGAAGAGCAATACATTGTCTGTTACAAGGTAGAAGCTGGTGCATAGAGTGGACCAAACTTTAGTGCAGTTAATATGCATGGAGGAGGCACAATGTTGTCCCAGGTAGTGACGGGTGGTGTAACATTAGGAGAAGGTTTTATGTTCTGTTGTTTGAATTAATCAAAATTATCACCTTTTTAAATATTCTAGCAAATAATTTAATATCGTCAAACCCCTGATAGCTTGTTCGGTGTCAGGGATAACATGTTATCCCTGACACCGAACAAGCTATCAGGGGTTTGACGATATTAAATTATTTGCTAGAATATTTAAAAAGGTGATAATTTTGATTAATTCAAACAACAGAACATAAAACCTTCTCCTAATGTTACACCACCCGTCACTACCTGGGACAACATTGTGCCTCCTCCATGCATATTAACTGCACTAAAGTTTGGTCCACTCTATGCACCAGCTTCTACCTTGTAACAGACAATGTATTGCTCTTCTTAATTACTTATCAGAATTTCAACCAAATATTGTTTTATATTTAAATCAGTATGTGTTATTTCACCAGTTAAAGATTTTCTTTTTTTATGACTTTGTTTTTAAGACTGTGTAAAAAAGCTGACAGGGGTTATTGCTCAACTTTCCCAGCATTTGAATAGAGACCAGGAAGTACAATAATTTTCAGTTAAACTAAGATATAATGTTCAAATAATAACAAACACTTAAAAGGAGTAATTTTATTGTATTATAATAAATTTTTTATTTAAAAAAAATATTTAAATTTAATCTAGGACATCACATAATTTTGCTGTATCATGATAGAACTGAGGTGGAGCCGAAAAGAAAGGATCAATCCCCACACTTGTTAGGCACAGAAGAGATGATCCTTGTACCTGACAGAAGTGGACAGGCAAACTTTGCACTTGCCAACATGGAAAGGCAATCCAAGAACAAAGCAATCACTATCAATTGCTTGGTTCTTGTGCATTCTTCATTTTTTGTGTCATTTTCCATTAGAGACACACAATGCTGTTTTTATTTTTGACTGCTAGACCTAAATCCATTAGGCATGCTCAGTCGCATCAGAGAGCATGGACATCATCACTAGTGTTGCAATGAATAGTATATTCGGCCTCAGACCGAATACTGAATATTCAGCCAGGAGTGTGGCCAAATAGCTGAATATCAGCAAAACTATTCGGCTTGATTAATTAATGCACATATGAAAATTTGCGTGCAAACCGCATTATGGCAAGGACCTTGCTCTCTATTAACCCTCTGTCACTACGCTTCGCCAATCGCATTAATTCTTCACAGTTATAGTGGACAGACAAGAGCGTCATGGCAGTATGTGATAAATNAGTATTTCCATGCACTTGGTACAAGAATGGCATTCGTGTTGATGCAGGCTCCACTGCTGTCTGCCTTGTAGGTCTCTACCACTTGTAATATTTTGCCGGTCAAAGACCTTGTGTAGTAGTGTAGCTTGGTCCCAACAGGGGAATTCCCAGATCGCTGGCATAACGTGCCTGAGCTGTATTAATGTTTCAGTATGTGATAAATGATGATATCAAATGTGGATAACAATGAAATGACCTACACGTGTAAATAACAGAAAAAGAACAGAGAAGGACTGCGAAGTGAAAATGTGAAAATAAACATGAAATTGAGTTGATAACATAATCAAACGTTAGGCACAGAAGAGATGATCCTTGTACCTGACAGAAGTGGACAGGCAAACTTTGCACTTGCCAACATGGAAAGGCAATCCAAGAACAAAGCAATCACTATCAATTGCTTGGTTCTTGTGCATTCTTCATTTTTTGTGTCATTTTCCATTAGAGACACACAATGCTGTTTTTATTTTTGACTGCTAGACCTAAATCCATTAGGCATGCTCAGTCGCATCAGAGAGCATGGACATCATCACTAGTGTTGCAATGAATAGTATATTCGGCCTCAGACCGAATACTGAATATTCAGCCAGGAGTGTGGCCAAATAGCTGAATATCAGCAAAACTATTCGGCTTGATTAATTAATGCACATATGAAAATNAACTTATGACACAACAGTTAACTCATCTTCTACAGGGAAGTATTGTCGTGGGAACGGAGTTTTTATGAGCGATTTTTATGAGAAAATTTGTCGGTTGTTTTTTCCTTTTTGTGTTAACCCTAACTTTTAATCTAATGAATAAAAATATTCGAATCTTAAATCCGGGCCCTCACAAATACATGTGACTAATATTATTTTCTTTTTTATTTTGTGTATGTTATAAGTTATAAATAAATATAAACAAACAACACTAACTTGATAACATTAAATCTAAATACCAAAATGATTAATTTACTGTGTTTTTGTTATTTCTTACTCCTGTTTTTAGGTATTCAGTATTTGGCCGAATAGTGATTAAATATTCAATATTCAGCCGAATAGTGATTTAAATATTCGGTATTCAGCCGAATAGCAAAAAATAGGCCAAATAGGCTGAATACCAAATAGTAATCGAATTTTCGTTACATCACTAATTATCACTTTTATACCTCTGTATATCGAAAACAAAGTCACAGACTCCTATTTTTTACATTTAAATAGACCCTCATTACATTTTTGGATTCCTCAACTCAACAAACCATGGAAGAATTTCTTAATTTCAATTGCTGAACAGCTTGAATAGGCTGTGGTAGCCATTACTGACAAAAATAGTGCCCAAACCATGTTATATGGACTTCCAGAAAGTTTCAACTATTTGAATCTGTGACTCCATTATAAATAAAAATAGTTAAAAGTCATTCATTACAAAAAGAAACACCATGAAAATGTACAGTTAGACAGTAGGACAACAGCACATACGACATCAGAAAAAAAAAAATATTTTATTGACATAAAAACACAAAAAAAAATTAAAATTGGCTGATAATAAAATAACTTCAGCACATGGAAAGAGCATCATTTGATTTCATACAATAGAAAAAGTACATGTTTAAATAACATCCTGTTTGTACCTCAACTTCAGGGTAATTTGACCTCAATTATTCAAGTAAATGCAAGAGGAATAACTACAAAAAATGAACAATAAAAGGTGTTTTAATGATAAAATTATTATTATTTTTATCTAAAGATAAATCAACATCAAGGATTATACATAGTAAACAATCAGAAAAATATAAGAAGCTGTTTAAGAGTGTTATGTCAAAATGAAGATGAACTTTAGCATCACAGAATAAGTCATTTCACTATAACGCTTTATTCGAATTAGTTACACACAACCTCGTAATAGGTATTTTCTGAAACGAAATCAATAGACACATTAACAATTTGATCATCACTTGAAAAACACCAAGAATCATTTCAGATTAAAAAAAAAGCCAATCTGCTCACTTAAACTAATGTGTTCAAATATTTGTGCTTCAATTATAATGCTTCATATTCAGGTGCAAAGTATTGCATCACATTCATTGATGGCACCACACAAAAAATAGTTGCATACTTCTTGCAAAATAAAACTGATGCTGTCAACACATTTAAAGAATTCTTAACTATAATTGACAGACAAGTAGGAGGGAAAAAATAGACTCAAAACAAAAAATAATGCTGAATATACCTGTCATAAGTTAAAACATTACATTCTGATTAAGGAATCAAGCTGTTCCTGATACTTCTCAACAAAATGGACTTGCAGAAAGATTTAACTGAATTCTTGTCAAGACAGAAAGGACAATAGCTAAATGCACAAGACTCCCAAAACATTATGAACAGAAACCACAGCTGCAAACCATAGAAATAGATTGATATTTAAGCTGTTGTGGGTAAACTCCAGAAGTAGCATGGACTGGAAGAAAACATAACTTATGACACTGAAGAATTCAGAAATTACAAAAATTTAGAAAAACAAGATAGTAATTTATAATTTTTATCTTATTTACTTTTTGTATTCGTTTTAGCATCTTTTATTTTTTAGTTTTATTTCCTTATTATGATAAACTGTTAACTACTTTTTGTTTTACTTTGCATATGTGACATTTCATATGGTTTAAACCAGGGGTGTCCAACCCACAACCCAAGCCAAGTCCCGTGACCCAAGGTCAATAAATGTGTAAACAAAACTGACAAATTTTTTATTTTTTTTATTTTTTTATTTTATTCCAATAGCATAAACTCAAAAAGAAGTTTCACAAAGCCGTAAACCTTTATACATATTTTATTTTTGAGTGGAAAAAAAATATTTTAAAATACTTGGAAATGTGTGAATGAGGAAGATAATCCTTTGAGTCCCAACTCCAGTTTCATTTAGTATTCCTTCCAGCATTGCAAGATTTGGTTACTTTGCCCCAAATTTGGCTACCAGTTTTTTAGTTTAGTATAAAAAATATCATTTGGTGCATAGGCTACTTTTTGGGCTACATATTATTTATAAATATATTAGTTGAATAAAAATGCACATTAAAATGGTGTTTAGTCATTTTTTATTAATTAAAGACTCAAATAAAACAAATATAGTAGAGCATTGATTATCCAAATCAATTGGAGACTGGGGTTGTTCGGAAAATCGATTTTTCGGATAACCAATTATGTATGAAAAAATATACAGGTAACCCACGTATAACACGGCACTTCTATAGCACGGATTCACTCTAACACGGTTTGAGAATTGGGAACATCCCCCGTATAACATGGTGGTTTTATAGCACGGGCTCACTCTAACATGGTTCGGAAATTAGGTAAAACCCTTGTAGAACATGAAATGTAACATAGGGTGCATTCTTTTATACTTCCGCGTAACTCCGCACGAGCATTCTAATTGTTTTCGTGGCTACTTTGAATGCTCTTTCAACAATAATCCATTTAATGGTTAAATTTTACAATTGGGACCCTTCTTTTGCCTCTAAAAGCTCATTTTAGAATTATAAATTCCTCCATCACGATACTATCAATAGTGCAGGCGCCACCATCTTTCTTCCACTGTCATTCCTAAATGCCTACAAACAGCAGCGCACTCCCGTTGCAGAGCAACTGCTATTAACGAATGCACCCAAAAACTGTTACAAGTTGATGATGCTCAAGCTGAGATCATCATATAGGATGAATAATCCTCTGGTAAAATATTTACTTAAATAATAAATAAGTATTTTACCTATGAAAAAAATGAATAATAAATCAGATTTAAATAAGGATTTAACAGCATGTTTTTTAATTTTTGGAACCTAACCCCCCTTTTCGCACTAGTTCTTTGTTTCGTATAACATGGCAATTTTTTAGAACGTAACTCCCATGTTATACGGGAGTTACCTGTATTAACCTATCCCATGTTGAAATTCATTCAAATCCTGGCATGTCTTTAAGTACCCTCTCATGACTGCACCAGTGCTGCCAGCTAAAACACAAACACCAACAAAAATAATATTGGAGTAGCCCAAGACATAGCCAAAGATTGCAGTGCCACAGCACTAGCAGAAACTTAAATTTGCCAACTAGAAAGCTTTCGGTTAATTGACGTTTTGGTTGATCGATATTCAGATAATTGATGTTCTACTGTATTTGCATTTTTCAAATAAATTTTTGTTTGTTTCCTTTATAATAAATGAATTTATCTATTTCTAGTAAAAATTGAAAGTATCTGTAGAAGTAATTTTTTACAATATCCTTTTTCGTGATGAAGTTTTAATACTTATTACTATAATCTAGACATGTTAATACTTAAATATACTTGTATATTTAAGGATTGAGTCACAAGTATATATAATATACTTGAGGCTTAAAACTCCATGACTTCTTCCAATGTGGGCAGAGAAACAAAAAGGTTGGACACCCCTGGTTTAAACTGTTCAATCTTTTAAACTATACTATTTTTGTTCTAACGTAAGAATGACCTTTTAAACAAAGTTGAAAATGTTTGTTCAGTTTAATAAATTGGTGTTTTACTTACTAGATTAAGGTATTTTTGACTCAATTATACAGTGAACATCCAGTTATTGCAGTATTTTATTTAGATAAATTTGTTCTGCTAAACCTCTAATATTAATTTCCAGGCATTTGATACAGATTCAACATCCTTGTAGTTAAATTAAAAGTTTCTTGTTGAAATTTAAAGGTGATTTAAGTGTTTAACTATTATAATTATTAGCCAGTTAGTGGATAATAAAAAATTTCATACTTCTGAGCAAGTTTTATGCTCAATTTCATCCATGTGGTGGCTGTTTTCATAAAAACATGTAATTTTTTGCAAACATTGTTTTGGTGATTCTACAGGATCCCGGAGTTATACTCATTGTTCAGTCACTCTTCAGTCTTTTACTACCTAATAAACAGTTTGATGACATATTCCAAAATGTTTCACAACATTGAAAATATGGTTTAGTAGTGAAATTATTAGTTTTATAAGACCAAGCTATCAATTTTCAACATGAGTTATCATTGAATTCGTATGTCATGAACATAAAATTTCTTATGCAAATGCATGTTCACTTATCAATTTTCAAATTGTTTTATCTAAATATGATAGATATATAACACTATAGCATTTCAAACTTTGGTTCAGATTTTTATTATGATTTCCTTATATAGTAATTTAAAAATTGTCAATGTAAGTATTTGAAACAATAAAAAGGATTGGTAAATAATATTTAATATAACTGTAATGTAGTAATTTTCTGTAATTAGTAAAAACAAAAATTTATTTCTGAAAAATAATTTATATTTTAACATGCATTTAATGACACAGAAAACAAATTAATCAAGACAAACAAAATCAAACCTTTTTGTATTGTATTCTGGATCTTGTTTAACTTGTTCAAAAATAGCAACATAAACTAAAGCACATGACATCAAAAATAACACAGTTAAAGTATGAGCTCTCCTGTAAAAAACAAAATAATGATAATAAATTCAAATTACAGAAAAAATTTTTTTAAAATATTGACTAATTTTTAAAAAAATTTAATTTAAGAAACGTTTATAAAAAATTAGAGAGATACATAAAATTTACTACTACTATTCATATTTATGCTCATAAAATTTTATCTTAAATTATTTATTACACTGTCCTCAACACAAATGAAAAATACAATTTGTTCATTTCTAATTCTAAAAAGTACTTTTAGATGAAAAATTTAAACAAGTTTGTTTAAAATTTCATTCTTTTATAATAAAAAAAATTATAATTAACAAACTAATTTTACTTTTTTTAAGTTTTTATTGTTTAACATTATAATATATATTTTTTTAATTTTACAAAGTTTATATTCAAATTTTTTTGTTAAAAATTTAATTAAAAAATACTATGTATAAAAACAGTATTTATTTAAAATTGCTTGTAAATGAAAGAAATACACAAAAATTCAACATGATAGGATAATATCTTGTTTGTTACATTTATGACAAAATATAATGATTTTGAAATGAGATTAAAGTTCAATGATAAATTCTTAAGCTATTCATAAAACGAAATGCAAACTACATTAGAATCAATCCTTTAAAAATATCCTTTTCAACATGTCTAATTTTTTCTTTAATTTTAAATAATCTGCATATAAATAAAATTATTTCTTATCACATTTTAATTATATTTTGTTAATAGTTATCAAAAATAGTTAAATTCATACCAAACAAATGATAAACAACAACTTTATCAGAAAACTGGAATTGTATGTGCAGAGTAGAGAATCACACCTAAATGCAAAATTTCCAGCAAAGAAACACTTAACTTCAATGTTTGAACATTTTTGGCCACTATTTTATCGGCCCTCTTCACGAAATGTAAAATGGAAAAACCGTTCTATAAATGGAACACCTTCTAATATTAAAAGTTTCAAGTAAGTTCGAATAAAAGCTGTGACGTTTTGTATATGATGTATATTTTATGAGTCTAAATAGTATTTCCATGCACTTGGTACAAGAATGGCATTCGTGTTGATGCAGGCTCCACTGCTGTCTGCCTTGTAGGTCTCTACCACTTGTAATATTTTGCCGGTCAAAGACCTTGTGTAGTAGTGTAGCTTGGTCCCAACAGGGGAATTCCCAGATCGCTGGCATAACGTGCCTGAGCTGTATTAATGTTTCCATTTTTGTACATCATATTTGTGATTGTTAGGCCTGCAACAGAATGTAGTCAGCTCCCCCGACACCCCACGCCTGTTCATCTTTGCTAAAATGCACAAACCTGGTCAACAATTATGTTCCGTGATTGATAAAGCTAGATCCCCAACATTCTTATTGGAACAATGGATCCATCACCTGTTAAAGTACCACCTTCAATCATATACATACACGATCTCCGATTCAGGTGCACTTCTCTCAAACTTGCTGCTATTGATTTAAATGGGAATGAATATCTTACAGTGTTCAATTTTGTTTCCATCTATTCATTTAGAACCTTGTTTTTTTCACATTAAGAGATTTCTTTCTAAGTTCTACTCCTGATGCTCAATTGTACCACTCTCAGATATTAGAGCTTACTCACTTATTGTGCTATTCATCATGTTTTTATTTTGACAAAAGGGCACCTACATCCAAAAGGGAGTACCCATGGGTACTCCCCCTTTTAGTGGATCTCTGTGAACTGGTCTTACGACTATTGGAAAAGCGGTTCTTAATAAACATCAAAAATAATATCCCTATTTACATCAGATATGTTGATGATATTTTGATTGTATGGAGAAATAGATCGGATATTGGGGAGGTGTTAAAGGTGTTTAATAATAATAATAACAAATATGGATTAACACTAATATCGGATCAAGAAAGCTACAATATCATTAATTTCTTAGACATCAAGATTTAAGTAGCAAATAATAAGTTCAACACCACAATTTACCACAAACCTACTTATGTCCCCCTATTCATACTGGCCAATTCAGTTGACCCATGGTCATATAAGGCATCTGTGTTCTGTGCACACTGGTAGCGAGAGCCTACTCACATTCTATGAAGATGTCAGTTATTAGCAAGGAACTAGAGCATCTGAAACAAGTTGCGTCCAAACATGGGTACAGCTACTCATTTATCACCAATCTAACGTCCAAACATCTGGCTATGTTATCTAACACCAACAACAATGTTAACAAAACAGAAGCTAATCAGGTGGTCCTAAACTATGAACCATCCCTTCACATATACAGGAGCATTGCAAAACATTTAAACATACTCGTAATATACAAAAGGAAACCCAATGTTTTCTGCCTTCTGTCTAACACAAAATACGGCATTGAGGATGCAAACGTTCCTGGGATTTACCACATTCCACTACAGGATGATAGGTTTGACAGAATACTATCGTATATAGGATCCACGTACAGATCACTGCAAGCCAGGCTAAAAGATCACAAATATGACCTACAAAATTGAACATTAATACAGATCTGGCATGTTACACCAGCAATCCAGGGATTTCTCCCTATTGGGACCAAGCTACACTACTACACAAGGTCTTTGACCGGCAAAATATTACAAGTGGTAGAGATCTACAAGGCAGACAGCAGTGGAGCCTGCATAAACACGAATGCCATTCTTGTACCAAATGCATGGAAATACTATTTAGACTCATAAAATATACATCATATACAAAACGTCACAGCTTTTATTCGAATTTACTTGAAACTTTTAAAATTAGAAAACAGCTACGTTCCATTTATAGAATGGTTTTACCATTTTACATTTCCTGAAGAGGGCCAAATAGTGGACAAAAACATTAAAACATTGAAGTTAAGCGTTTCTTTGCTGGAAATTTTGCATTTAGGTGTGATTCTCTACTCTACCAAACAAATGAGAAAGCCATCAAGTAAACTATTCATTATTGACTAAATGATAAATAAAATAAATTATTAAAATGTAAAACATCAAAACTGACACACTTTTTTCTGCTTTTGTCAGTCAGTGGCTATATTTTCAGTGAATTAAATTGAATTCTGAATAAAATCCTACTCAGTTTGTCACAAGTGTTAAGAGCATTGACATAATTGAACCAATACTGTTTTTTTGTCATTGGTAACAAAGGGAAAATGAGAAAAAGATTTTTCTCATTTTCCCTTTGTTACCAATAAGAAAAAAACTCAGGTTATCAAGATCCATGCTCTAGGGTTAGGTAAATTGGACCTTAATAATATGAGTATTATCTGAACCTGTATTAAATTCTGAGCAATTTATCAATTTAAATTACATAAAAAAGCAAACCCAATTAATGTTATAAATCAAATGATTCTTATCATCATACAATGTAATCAAGGTATTTGATTATTCGTGAATAGAACACTTTATATTTCTCATAATCAACTCTGCCAAAACAGCTGAGAGAAGAGAGTACATGGGGACACCTTACTTTTGTAAAAAATACTGGCTATTAAATTGGAAGTAATTGGGTTGAGTGAAAAGCCTCCCATATACCAAGCAGAAGCAAAGCCTCCCATATACCAAGTATTTGTTGGACTGTGAAAGCTTTTTTTTTTAGCAAAAGGATGTTAGCAAGCATTAAAACCTCAAAATTCGATATAGATGGATAGAGCAAATTTACATCAACCTTGTAAAACTGAAAGATTTCCGTTGGGATTGAACCCAATCTGTTTCTTGTTTTTGCTTGTAACATTGAAGAGATCACAAAATTGAGTTGGGAACAATTGTAGTGAGCAACATAGCCAAGACTTTCTCCAAATGGTATGTTGGGTGGGTATGTTTGTTGACTAATGGGCATAGAGGCTATCCAGGATTATGAGTTTTTACCTCAAAGAAGAGCCATGAGCAAGACACATTTGTTAGTGGATGAAGTGGTCCAGAAAGTATGGATAACAGAGCAGGTCATGTGATGACTTTTCAAGTCAATCTTAGCATTGACAGAGTGGGGTCAGTATTTAATAGAATAGAACCAGATTACTGCAAAAACTGTGTTTCTGTAGAATTATACTCATCATTTTTACAAAGGGCAAATCTCTTGGTTTTGTCAGAAATTAGTAACCTCAGGTTTTTATTGTGAAAAAATTGATGCACTAGCTTGCAATTTTTGCTAATCAACAATGGTGAGGTTCTTTGAGTGGGTGTAGCATTGGTAAAATGAGATGCAGACTAGACCTCTGCTATGGTTGCAATTTCTAAATAGGCCTGTAGGTTTTGGCAAGTTTTGGTTGCCGCTATGATTGGAGGAATTAATTGTTCTAAGTTGATTTTCACTGGCAGAATATTGCAGAAAATGATGAACACTTTCTGGCACATTGATTACCATAATTGTTCAGACATTAATCTTATGAGGAAAGTTGGTTTTGCAGCAGCAAGAACGTAAGAGCCAATGCAGCTTGTTATTCGCTTTTTCTTCTATTACTCATGAATGTTTGTTTGCTATGGCATAAATCTTGACTAATTGCATGTACAAGTTTCTTGGATCCCAAACCTTGACAAAAGACATATGTGCTAGATAAAGAGAGAGCTCCACAGAAGCAATCATCTTTTGTTTTTCTCTAATAAGCCTAGTAAGTAACTTGTGCTCAACATTTGGCAGCAATGTACTTAATTGTGATGTATTTCAGAGCTAACCCAAACTGATGACATCATAACAGAAAATGTAATTGGGTACATTCGTTGAGCCTCTTGACTCTAGATGTAAGAAGTAAGAAGAAACTTTGTCTTGCAGTTTTCATGATACAAAATGCTCAAAAATTGCTTCTTGTGATGCCAAAAACTTTAAGAAAAATGTTAATACTATCTACTGGCATTACATTTTACATGAAACAATAGTACAAGTACTTTCAAAAAACTACAGATTGTCTTCTTCAAGTAAAGAATACATACATACATATAAGAAAGACTTTCGCCATATACAAGGTGTTTAGCTGGCAGAAAAAGGGTAAGGAAAAGGGGGGTAAGGGAAAGGAGGAAGAAGGAGGGAGAGGAGATAGATAGATAGAGAAAGGTAGGATTCCTCTGAATGGCATATGTATGGCTACAGTACCCTCTATGTTTGATGTTGGCATGTCGTTTTTAGGCTACAAGGCCATAGTCCCCCAAAGGGTCTAAAAGAAAACCTGAGTGTAGCAAACACCAATGATTCAGTGCTGCCACGAATAGCTAAGTATGGAAGTTAGTGCCAAGTGGCTGTTATTAGGAAGACATAATTATAACTACTTAAATCTAATGAAACTGAATGTGAGTGCAAATCTTTATACTACTTAATAGCTAAACAGACAGCGTGAAAAAAACAAACGAACACAATGACAAACTAGATGAGATGAATGGACAGACAAAAGACAAACGTGCAAAACCCCAAATTTATTTATTTATTTATTTATTTTTATTTTTTTTATTTTTTTAAACATAAAAAATAATAATAAATAAATAAAAAAATAAAAAAATTTGGGGTCTTGCATGTTTGTCTTTTGTCCATCCGTTCATCTCATCTAGTTTGTCATTGTGTTCATTTGTATTTTTTTCATGCTGTCTGTTTACATTAACTTATTCACTAACTAAACTAACCTACCATAACCTAGGACGAACCTAACCATAAAACAAGCTAAGAGTCCCTAATCTAACTTACAACTAGGACTAACTTAAACTAACCAAATTTAGACCAAAAAATAAAATGGAAAATAAGAATTAAAATACAAAGTTGAAAAGCAGCTATATACCGACAGTTGAAACAAAGCAAAGGAAAGCTAATTGCCATCCATGCCCCCGGAGTGAGTGCTCTCAAGAGCCCCACTAAGGGATATAAATATGAGTAGATGATGAAACATTGTATGTATGTGAATGAGTTGGTGCGGGTTGCAAAGCCAGTTGTACCCTTCAAGAATACCCTATTCTGTACCCTTCAGCTATAGAATAATGGAACCTTACAATTTATTGATAAAATATATGTTAAAGTGGGTTACCTTAAAGTGTTCCAAACAGCAAATTTAAAACATATTCCATAGGATATGTCAATACATTGAAAAAACAATAATAATAAATAAAATAGAAATAAAACAGGTTGAGGTATGAAAAATGTAAATGATGATTATTAGAAATATAGAGTATAAAATGTTCTACTCACCAATTATTATACGTTATCACTTACTCTATATTAGTTATGTAGCTATTTGATAAATAATATTTATCAAATTAGCCATATTTTAGCCCAATAAAATCCCAGTTATATCATTTCATTATCATTTTTATCCTCTCTAAATGAGTAAATACGTATGATTCTCCTATATACACAAGAAAAACAAAAAGCCACATTTTAAATGGGATCAGATACCACTTACCAGTCACTTAATCCAAATCAGATATTCTAGATTTGATTTTTCTCCATAAATCCTACTGATACTAGTAGTCTCTATGAGGAACCCAATTTCTGCTAAGCACTATCTCAGATTCATTAAAATTACAGATCTTTCTTACTCAATATTCAGGTAAATAATAATAATATTTATTATTAATAATTATTATATTAATTAAAGAATATTATGTAAAGCTAAAAAATTTGCAATATTAAAATATAAACAAAATAAAATCCACAATATAAAATAGAAATAAAAGATTTTTTAATTTTTATTGTAAATTTTATTCAAATATTCTTATTATAGAATGAAGGAAACAACAGTAATTTGAAGAAGTTAAACAATTCAACATTAAAATTTCATTATAATTTTCTGTTTTGAATAAAAATGATTAATTTAACAAATGAAAAGTATTTTAAAGAATAAATAAAAACAAAAAAACTTACAAATGGATACCATAATGAATAAAATGTGAAAATTTGTTAAGACATCATACCTCATTCCAGTATTAAAGTAACATTTTTGACAAACTTTGTCAAAAGAAATCAATGTTTGTTGATCATTTTTGTAAAAAAGAAAGCAAATTCAAAGTCAAACTAAAAATAATTTTGAGTAAAGTTTATTTCAATAGTTAAAAAAAATTTTTCTGAAATATTTCCAATCATGTTAATGCAATCATGTTAAGCAAAATATAATAACAATGATTACATAGTTATTATATTTTGCTTAATTAATTAACCCAAGTAGAAAATTTTTTAAATTCAATATATGGGGTTTAAAATATGAAACCTGCTATCCTACTCTCACTAATATTAGGCTAAGATGGCAATGCATTGGAAAAGACAATAATCGATCGTAAACAAGAAATGTTCTATTTGAAAAGAAACGTAAACAAATGCTTTACTTCCATTGATGATCAATATATTCAAAAATCGATAATTTATTGATTTTAAAGGCACTGATATAAGTCTAATTCAACTTTCCCTACAGAAGGAATTTCTTTGTTTATTTGTTAGAAATTAAAAAATTCAGTAATGTAATTTCAGATTTAAAAATTAAGTAAAAATCATACTTGCATAATTATATTGAATTTTGAAATAATATGAGAATGTTTAAAAATATGGCTTACAAAATACATTATTACCATATTATGAATAGTGAAGAAATTTTTATACCAAATGTCTGATTTCCTTTTACATGAATACTTGGGATAACTTAGGTATGAACATCTGAAGTATTCAGAAACTTAAAATATCAGTTTATTCTGCTACACAATTTTTTCAAATAAGATTTAAATGTAACAAACAAGATTAACTTTTCCAAACTTCATCTCTCTAAAATATTTAAACATTTGTATTTTGACATTAATTACAATTAATGTCAAAATACATTAAACTTGTATTCTGATAGTAGTTAATTTTGACTGAAGCAACAAAACAAAAATTTTTGTTGTTTCCACATTAGTTTAATGCTCTCATAAGATATATCATTGAGGTTGCTAGGCCTTATTTTTGGCTATGAACAAAAATTTACAATATAAGTATAATGGTAATTATATTTAAATTGTACCTGAATTTAATTCATTCCAGAAGCCTGAATACCAAACAAATTTTTTCCATAAAGAACAATGTAAATTAGATTAATCTATTCTAGACCTTCAAGAGTATGCTTATAAAAGCATTTTAACTAGAATTTAACACAAATTTAACAAGAAGTTAACGAGCCTAACATGCATAAATCATTAAAAAAAATACTCATACACAATACAAAGTAGCAAAATATGCTATTAATTTTATTGGATTGAACAAATTTTTTGTGTATTTTTAACAGCAGTCATTACTTAATATAGATGTGTGATTTAATTATAATAGTTGTGAAAGTTAACACGTTATTGTTAATGTGAGATTGTATTCTTTGTTTATAAACTTAATTTAAACTTTTTATCTCACATTTTGTTTGCCTACAATTAGTGTTACCCCCGTCTGGTTTTCACCCCGACAGTCCTGGAATTGACTCACTGTCTGGGTTAACTATTAATTTTGTCCAGGAATTTTCTAGAAATTGTGAAATTATGATGAAACAAAGTTCTTGCAAATATTGTTACAAATTTACACTATTTTAACAGCGAAAGAACTCACACTCATTGAAACTCATCTGCAATTCTGCCATGTTAATCTGTTTATGTTGACGTGTGGCACACAATCCATGTGTGAGCCCATGGGCCTATCTACAGGCCTGAGCAGAGGAATGAGCGAATTTCGCACAAAATTACGACTTTGTAATTTAATTTCTTAACACAATTGTTATAAAAAAAACATCACTCTAGAAGGGTTCAGATGACGTTCTCTCTAAACAAATGGAAAGGAATTTTGACAACAAGATGGCAAAAAGGAAAACATTTGATTGTTAAAGAGGGACAGCTGCTATTAAACGTCATCGGAAGAAACCTATGCCCACACCTGGGAATGAACTTTCGACATGTCACTAGTCGATCACATGATCATTTTCCCAGGCATCAAGCATAAAAGGTGGAGACACTGAAGTCCTGCGCAGTCATCCCATATGAAGTCCAAAGGAAGGTGAATAGTGCCTGGAGTAATCAACGACTAGGTGCCAAGTTCAGCAGACCTCCACAAATGGACTGTCCCAGCCCATGGAAGTCAATGATAAGAAGACCTGCCATACCATCACCAGTCCTCTTTGAATTCATCTCTCTCCGATTGAACGAACATCATCTAATTTGACCAACGAATATTGAGGTATCTTTAGATTATTGTAAGCTCTCTCTCAGCGGAAGTAGCGACAGAACTAGGTCATTAGGTTAGCATGCGAGCTGATTAGAAACTTTTGTCAATTTCCTCTATAGGTGTGTATATCTAACCCAATTTTGTTGTCTGTTAAAAATCTGTCTCCTGTCACTCCAAACCACAAGCACTGTCGACTTTCCCAACCCCCTCGCCACTCGAAAAAAAGCCATCCCAAAGACAAAGTGAGCGAGTTTTACCAACTCGACGTGTAAGAGGCAATTAGGAATTGACCCTGTGCCCTCATAATCTCACACATGTTGACCTTTTTTTTTCTTTTGCTTGTACGATCGTACACATCTGAAATAGGGCTAAGTTATCTGTACCCGTTCTTTCTTAATTCAGGTTACTCCTACGCAAGTCCCTAGTCCCTAACTGTAACTGATTTAGAACTGGCATGCACGTTATTCTTCGCATTGTAAAGTGAGATTGCGCATGCGTCAGGAACTTCTATTCAAATGAACCTGATGTGCTGTCCGGATCAGCGATTTTCAAAAGGTGCAACACTACCTACAATCAAGTCAAAATGTCTGCTGATAAAATGTGTAACAGGTTTAATAAAATATGCTTTGAGTTTCATAAACATAAAATTGTCACTTTGACATATTGTTTAGTTGCTAATAAAGCAACTAAACAAATATGTCAAAGAAAATGCACACATTGTTAAATTTCAGCCATCTAACGATATGTAACTTTCATCTAATATACACCAATGTAACTAACTGTAAAAATAAAATAAATAGTCGACCCCCCCTATAACACAGGTTCCTATAGTTTGGATTCCTATATCACAGAGAAAAAATTGTGACAGTATTTGTACAAACATGCTAAAAAAACTCCTATAATTCGGTAAAATGTCATCGCCGACTCGTGTTGTGACAGGATTGCACAAACTGTTGAGTTTAAACGAGCAGCGGACCTACTAAAAACCATTTATTATTTAATGTCCATAAAAATTATATTTATATTAATGATGTCTCTAAAGTTCAGCGAATTTTTCGCAAAAAAAATCATTTATCAGGAAGCACGCGAGTGCCATTCGATGACAATCTCCATAACGAAAACAAGCTTAAGCAATGGCATAGTCAAACAGTGCACATTCGGTAAGTAATCCTACAATTTTTTGTTTATAGCATAGTTTATATGAATTATTCTCAAAAGATTATACGTGTTTTCGAAATGTTGAGTCGAATTAGTCTAGAATCAATTAATTTTATGGAAGAAACCTTTCAAACAGCTGTAGTCCGTAAACTGCATACGTGCCGGGCTGTGATTGGCTGGACTCGTAGAAAATGGATTCGTATAAACAGGAACGTATCTACCATGTTATAGGGGGTCGACTGTATTTGATTATTTAAAAAGTTATGTATTGTTTAATTTGGTAGATGATAGATTAATTTAGATATTTCAGTATTTATGTGGATTTTTTCAAGGTTATTAGACATAGGGCTGATCCAGATTAGAGAGTGCAATTGGCTTTTAAAAGTAAGTCATCATGAAGACAATGCAAACTTATGTACAATTCCTACATTGCAGTTAAATTTTTGATCATTTTAATAGTTTATTTAGGCTTTATGAATATTAATTTATAATATTTGGTTGTTTGAAAAGTTTATAGCAATTTTTCATAGTCGATAATTGAGACACAGGATGAAGCAAAAATAAATTAGAATTGTATGAATCAATGAATATTACAAAAAAATTACCATTACAAAAAAATCCATTAAGATTATTTAAATAAATCTTAAGCATGCATTACAAAAAATTCAATTTATCTTGTTGCAAAAATGGAAGCAAACAAGTAGCATTTTTGACACTTGTTTCTTTTCTTCTATTGAAAAGACAAGTGCTGTACAAACAGCAAAAGAAATATGTGATGTTTATGGCAAAAATGCTATAACAGAATCAACTGCTCAAAAGTTGTTCACTAGATTTAAAGCAGGATATTTCAACCTTGAAGATGTTCCATGCTTGGGAAGACCAGCTGTTATTGAAGAGGATCAGATCAAAACATTATTGGATGACAAACCTCATTACACAACTTGAAAGATAGCAGACATATTGTATTGTTTGCTATTTTAACATCTAAACAAAATTGGATATGTGAATCATTATGACATTTGGATACTTAATAACTTAATGGAAAAGAACTTACTAGACTGCATCTCCATTTCCAATTCTCCAAAAATGAAAAATGAAAATGATCCTTTCCTAAAATGCCTAGTGACAGGTGATGAAAAATGAATCATTTATAACATCAACAGCCAAAAATGATCATGAGACAAGAAAACCAAACCACCATTAAAAACTTTGAAAGGCCAGTCTTCATCTAAAGAAGGTCATTGCTCATCATCTGGTGGGATTAGAATTCTTACTACAAGATGCTTCCACAGAATCAAACAATCAATTCTGATTAGTATTGTTTCCAACTGAATCAATTAAAGATGGAAATTGAAGAAAAACATCCAGAATTGGCTAACAGAAAAGGCATCATGTTTCATCAAGATAGTGCCAGACTGCACACTTCTTTGTAAATATGCCAAAAATTATTGGAACTAGGCTAAGATGTTTTACCCCACCCCAAACTCATATGACCTTGTTCTATCAGACTACTATTTGATCCAGGCTCTGCAGAATTCTCTTTATGATAAAAACTTTGGTAGAGAATTTTAAAAACTTCTGATGTTTTTGTAATTCTGTAATTATTCTTAATCTTATGTATTCTGTATGTATGAGATTAATGAATATATTTGTGTCTAATTGTATGTATGTATAAATCACACATCACACATGCAAACAATCAATAATATTTGTTTGTATTGGGTTGTTCGGAAAGTAATTTCGTTTTTTTTTTACCACTAGACGGATTTTTCCCACCATTTTCATTCTAAACTGTATTATCATTATATATTTTGACAGCTAGCATTTTAAGGCTTATTTGTAAAAAATTTTATTTGATTTTTGCAATTGTTTATTTTTTGTGTCCCATCAAATATGGAAGATCGAAAGCAGCATTTTCGGCATATTTTGCTCTTTTATTACCGAAAAGGTAAGAATGCTGTTCAAGCGAGAAAAAAATTGTGTGACGTGTATGGAGACGATGTATTGACAGAACGACAGTGCCAAAACTGGTTTACAAAATTCCGTTCTGGCAATTTCAATATTGAAGATGCACCATGTTCTGGATGGCCAGTTGAAGCCAATGAAAACAAAATAAAGGCACTGATTGAAGCAAACTGCCAAATAACAACATGTGAAATCACTAAGAGATTAAATTTGTCAAATTGAACTGTTTATGATTACTTGAAAC
>NW_019385468.1:193100-226309 GCF_000671375.1 Centruroides sculpturatus | reverse complement strand
TTTTTTTTTGGAATTAATGAGGGGGAGAAAGGCAGATTTTGTTCCTATTGTTTCTTAAGTTGTAACGATAGTTCCTATTTATTTGTATGGTATTTTAACGATAAATATAGAGGAAAGTATGTCGAATGGAGTTATAGATTTGGCAAAGAGAAAAGTTCGATTGGAGAATAAAATAAACTTTTTGAATTTTCAGTCGATGAACTACAGTTGTTCAGTTATGAAACTTTCTCTAGATAGCTCTTTACTTGAATTCTGGCTCGGAAATTGTTTTTAGTTTTCAAAAACAAAATTTTCGTGTTTCTTCTCCTTTACAATTCAATCAATATTTTTTACATTTAAGAAAATAAAATATTTCTAAAATCGTAATATATAAATATCATACAGACATTTAAATGAGCGAATTTGACACGTGTCTGTCGTTCTGAGGGATCCGGGTTCGATTCCGGCTCATATCTCTAGAAAACTTTTACGAATTGAGCAGAATGTCGAGTTTCGGGCCTACAATAAGTCTCTTCTCTCTATTGCGGGCCTGGCCGAACTCGTAATAAGCGCAAATAAAGGCCTTTGAATTACTTTAAAATTATTGGAGAGAGAGAGAGAGAGTCCAAATTTCTCAATTAAATAATCAAAAATTATGGAACTAAATAAAGATTCCGATAAATTAAGTTTAAAACGATTGTTAAACTATTTAAATAGGGCGGTTAATCGAGGCAATTAAGGAATCACCTGCCGCTCCGGGGAGGAGTCCGAGATCGAATCCAGGAGAGAAACTCAAATTTGAATATGGTCAGTCTGTCTCGGATATGTAGGGCCTCTTATCATCCCTTTCGGCCCCATTCTAGGCCTGGCCAAGATACTGCGAGTGCCCTTGGAACGAAAAAAAGACCAAAAAGAAATGAAGAAATACGTATATATTTAAATAATTTTAAAAAGCCCAACTTCAAGAAAAGTTTTTCCACGCATCTTAAACATTCGAAACTAATCAAAATTGATATCTTGATGCTGTGGAAGATGTGAACTTTAATGTCTGATAACTTGATGTTACGGAGAGGGAGAATATCAATTATACTTCAAAGAAGATATTTAAAATTTGACTCTTCTGGCCAGAATTTTTTACAAAACTAAAATTATTTTAATTATAGATCTCTATAGTTAATGAGTTATTAACAATTTAGGCAACGCATTAAGCATTTAAACCGAGAAATGGAAATATTACCGCTCTTCATGGAAATTTGAAAGCGTAAATAATTATATCATAATACATTTTCTGTACAGAAGAACATTTAAAGTAATTTAAATAAACTTTAATAGTAAACTGTCTGCCAAGGGACACTTTAGGAGGAGAATTTGGATGTTATTTATTACACACGCTAACTATAATAAATGATGTCCGAATCTCTAGATGCCAATTCTTATCGAATATCAAGCACTCTTTTAAACTGTCTGACGCGCTTAAATGTACCAAAAATTGCTTAAAATGCTCAGAATTTCCTAACTTTAAAATCAATTTTAATAAATTTATAAGAATAAATGCGACTTCTGCACTCCATTATAACTTATTTTCAACGATAAAATCATTAAAATTATGTTTTAATTANCTAGATGCCAATTCTTATCGAATATCAAGCACTCTTTTAAACTGTCTGACGCGCTTAAATGTACCAAAAATTGCTTAAAATGCTCAGAATTTCCTAACTTTAAAATCAATTTTAATAAATTTATAAGAATAAATGCGACTTCTGCACTCCATTATAACTTATTTTCAACGATAAAATCATTAAAATTATGTTTTAATTACATGTAATTAACTATATTTAATGTTTCTATAGCCGAATCGATTAAATTTCTATTATTTTTTTTTGTTTTCAGTATACTTAATCAATTATAATTATTGCCAAAGGGATCCATTCATAAGACAAGTTCGAAGTAACTGAAAATTAATAAAGAATTAAAATTTGTTTCTGAATTATTAGCGAGATTTGAGATAGGTAAAATGGGGCCCGAGCCAGTCGTAAATATAAGGCCCCGCCCTTCTTCGAAAGCCATAAAAATATACGAATTAAATCAATAAAACTAATAAAAACAGATTGTCCCACTTATTAAAAGGAAGTTTTTACCACTTTCGTATTTATTGTCGTAATCAAATGAGGCCTTTTCGACTACGTCAGTGAAAAAATAATGATAATTTTAATTTAAATATAACACTGATATAAATTTCTGAATTATTAGCAATTATTAACACAATTTCTGTAATTAAATAATTATTCTATATTTTCTATTACATTTAATTCTTAACTACGTCACTATTCTCATTATCACTTTTTTTCCTTATATTTTTTTAGGTAGAAGGCTAATTTCGAGGCCTTTATATCTGGCGCCCGAATAAAAAAGGCCCTACTGACCGATGCCAGTACGGCATTTTTCATTCGACATAATTTTCCGATGTATATTTATAAATCAAAATGAAACCTCAACAGAAAGCATTTAAATAAAATAGTAAATATCCAAATTAATTAATTAAAATTTAGGCCCTATACTTAAAAAGTTTTATATATTGATACTAATTTAATATATTTTTTTTAAAGTGTCGACAATTGTGCGATTTATCTCCTTACTTAAAAGTCATTTAGACCTTTTAAATAAACGATTTAAGGCTTAATTCCGAATCTATAAATTTCTAGACTTTATATTGATTTTATAACAAGAATTTTTTTTTACGGTAGAATATTTTGAAATAATGTATTTGCAAGACTTTGATTTATACACCTATTTATTTTAATTTTATTACTATTGACAGTTCATAATCTATCATTGTTTCCAGCATCAATATAATATGGAGTACGACGTTTGACAATGTTTACTGGTTTGGTATGGTGATAAACGTTCTCTGAGCCTACAGAACATTAGAAAAATTCCATTTCTGCACTCTCTAAGATATCCTAAAGTAAGTACTATTTCTTTATCTGGTTAATTAAGGTTAATACTTACAAATGACTTAGCCTTTCTGCTTTGTCGTCTACGACTTTTGGCTTATTTGCAGAGAGAACTCATTATAAAAAGTACAGCAAAATCTCCATTTACAGTCGGAAAAAAGTGGTATTAACTAGTATATATGCTGTATTAGATTCGCTAACGTTCTTGTAAATTTATCACTTTTTAATCCTGGATTAATCCCGCGTAGAATCTTATATTGATGCAGTCAATTATTCGTCTTGAGCTTTGTGATGTTTACAAAAATCCTAGTGCAAATTACAGCAGAAAAAAAAAGAAAAATAATTATTAAATAAATTATAATTAATCTATCCGACGTATAAACGATCGAAATATAAAATTAAAATTCGAAATCTGCATTTAAAAAGCTAAGAATGGTGTAATATTTTTGAATAAAGCGCGCTATAAGAAAGCATTTAATGACATTTATTAATAAAAATCTTAAAGGAAAATTTAGAACGAGATGTAAAGTAATTATTAAATAAATTATAATTAATTTATCTAGCGTATAAACCATCAAATTATCAGACTTTTACGGATTAGAAATCGGTAGTTATAAGCTATAAAATGGAGTTAATTCTGTATAGAGCACGCTACAAGAAAGAATTCAATGATATTTATTTACAAAATTCATAGGGAAAAATATAGAAAAAAGAAGAAAATAAATTATAATTAATTTATCCGATATAAAAACCAACAAAATAACAAATACGGATTAGAAATAGGCATTTTCAACGTGTAGAGCGGAGTTAATAATTTTGAATAGGGCACGCCACAAGAAAGTATTTAATGACGTCTCCAGCTGTTAACCAAAACTTTTTTTCATCATTATATCTAGTTACTTATTTAAAAAAGAATATATTTAAACGACTCTTACGCAAGATAAATCGGTAAGCACAAAACACCCAACCGTATGTCTGAACGTTGTAAGATAACCTTCGAATTCCATAAAATATCATAATAAATTTCGATTCGTCCCTGAAAATATTACAAGAAAATTTAATAATAAATAGTTGTACAAATTAAACAATAACTAATAAATTTCACAGGGGAATTTTATATTTTTTAAAAAGAAAACAAAACTATCTTCTACCCTCCAGTCATCATTATCCATTCGTTTTGGCCATTCTACAAATTGTACGAGCTTCGGGCTAACAGGAAAAAAGTAATTATAATAAATATACAGATTTTTTTTCTTAAAATTTCGACGCTTTTTTAACTTTTAATAATTGCTATAACCTCAAGAAATATTTTAAAAATTCCCTAAAAAAAAGAAAAAAAAAATTATATCTAATACACTTTCCCTTTTTTTTTAATGCACTAGATATGTAAATATTAAAAGTAAAATTTTCAATTTTACAAAAATATGTTTCCTCTAGGGAGATGTTATTATTACTAATTTTTTTTTTCATTCTAAAAATAAATATTTTAACAAAATAAAAATTAAAAAATAAAAAAGGGAAAAATTAAAAGAGGGGAAAAAAAATACATTTCACTTACATTTGCATTTTTGGGCTAATTTTAAATGGATAAACAAAATTATAATAATGTAATATTTTTTAAAATGTATCTTAAAAGTAAAAAGTTCTTTTATTATTTTTAACTTTAAGAAAAAGTACTTAAAGAAATGGAATTTTTCTTCT
This sequence comes from Centruroides sculpturatus, assembly GCF_000671375.1. Taxonomy (NCBI): domain Eukaryota; kingdom Metazoa; phylum Arthropoda; class Arachnida; order Scorpiones; family Buthidae; genus Centruroides; species Centruroides sculpturatus. The sequence continues at coordinate 221,675 of NW_019385468.1, read as the reverse complement.
TAAAAATCTACTAAAAGAATTCCCTTACATTTATATATACATATTTTTTTTTTCCCTAAAAAATTTTAATGAATTCTTTTGTTTCTTTTTCATAATTTGGTTGGAACTAGATGAGTCATTCTGTAAATAATATAAATTATTTAAACGAATCTTCGTATCAAGTTTAAAATATAATTTTATTATTATTATTATTATCTTTTTTTCATAACTGGAAGAAGGAAATAACAACTAACACAGTTCGTGACTCACCTTGATAAAATATGTAAAAGTTTTGATATGGATAGTGGATCAAAAGACTCTTACTTGCATTTTCATGAATTTCATATAGTTTGCTAAAATCATAAAATATAAATTGGAGTGTAGAAAACACGCGTTAAGAGTAAGGAGAGGACCAAAAAAAAAAAAAAGAATGTTTATAATGTGAAAGAATCTTTTATAGTTTAGCATTATTCTATAGGGCCTACTACTACTTATAATTAATCGATAATTTCTAATGTTAATTAGAAATATTAATTAAATTTTACTCTTGTATTAGACAGTGTACTTTACCGTAAAACAATGATAGTTTCGGCTACTTTTTTTGTGTGTTAAAACCGTTATTTTACGGTAATAAAACGTTAATTTTGTAGAAATTTAATATTTATTTCCTCAAAATATGGAAAAAAATGTTTTTATAACGTAGTATGGTTGATTAGCTTCGTTTGTAGCCTGTAGTAGTATACCTCTACTATTATAAGAATAATAATTAATCGATGATTGCCTCAATTATTTTTACATTTTTCAAGATCTTATAATTACAGAGATACTTTCCTCACTTTTTTCTGTATTAAAATAATCATTTTTACAACAAGAAACGTTAAAATTTAATGTTTTTCTCGGTCAAAACTAATGAAAAAAAAGAAAGAAAGATGCGAAGATTTTTATTTTTCAACCGCAAAATAAAAAATCGATTAAACGAGATATTGTGTGCAAAACTCGTATCGATGAAAGTAAATCTTTTTAACAAAAGAAAGCAAAATAGATTTTTTTTTTAAAAACGCATCTTTAATATTAAAAAAAATAATAATAAAAGAGAAGAAAATCAGAAATGCTAACACGCATAAGTAAGAAGAAGAGAAAGATATAAACGAAGTAAAATTATTATAAATCTAAACCCGTACACGTGATCCTCTGCATCTACACATAGAAAACGTTTGCCTGAGGCATGAAGGGGATGAGCTGGCTCAAAGCCATGTTTCGACAGAATTACTGCAGTTACAACCACCTTTCCGCATAAAATGTTGGAACCAAGCGAAGACATACCTTATTCTGTCATCCCGTTTACTTAGAAGAGATTCGAATGCAAATTAAAAAGAAAAAAAATCGTGTTTACAGAAGCGATTTCCCTCATCTCTAATTTCCTCCATACTCTTCCCTTTCCCCTTTACTTGTATATATATATATAATATAAAGAATTTATGTAAATCTATTATTATATATTCTGTTAATCGTTAACTTGGAAACGTGTGTTTGGTTCACATGATCGAATCAAGAGGGAGTTAATGCCTGTCGACGGAAAGACACGTAGATACTTCTATGATATCTTGCATATTAGAAAAGAACGTCAGAAATACGACAGCTGCTTGACTTACATTTCTGAGAAAACGATCGATGCGGAAGCGTAGATGCAGTTTTAATATTTCTACAAATTCAATCAGTAGCAGGCCACTTCTCGTGTCACATCCCAATTCGGTTTTGTCTTCGGACGCATCGTTCTGAATCGGTTTTTTGGGGTGTTACTCGGAGAGAAATCATTCCCGGTCCTCTCCACGTTTCCAACTTTGCTCGGAAGATATATATATATATATTTAATTAAAGTTTGCACCATTACGCTAATATATGTGACATTGGCTTGAGTGTAACAATTGATATATCTGTATAAACACTAAGTTTAAAAAGCGTGTGTAATGTAGACTTTGCAGGCTTCGAGTTCGTGTTTTTTTTTTTACAGTTTTGACGATCCGTTACGTGAATAATGTATTATCCGCGTGGAAAAAAGCGTTACTTTAACAAAATTTCGATTGTTACGAACGGTTTTCTTCGGTAAAAATCCGTCTACAACAGGTTCGAGTGGCACATTTAACTTGTGCAAATGAGGGAGAACTTCGGAGCCCCTCTGGAGCAGGAAGTGCTCCCGTATTGATCTTTCACCTGCACAACAATTTGGGTAAGGTAAGGAAGAGTACTCGAAAACAGTTGCCATGGTTACCGTTGGTTTGAGAATTGTGGCGCGAATCATCAAGCCCGATTCTGATTGGCCAGGTGAAGTGAAGAGAGAGGCTGCATCGGCGATTTTGCGGCAGATTACCTCGACGTACAGACGCAGGACGGTTGATGGCTCCACATGAGCATCTCCATAACAAATTAAAAGGATAGTCCCGTAAGTACACTCATATAATAATCCAATGCTCTTGCTTTTTTATTCTGTTTTCCTATCTATGCTTTGCCTTCTTCACTTAACTCTATGTACTTTCGCGTTACATAGCGAATGCAACTTTAACTTAACTTCCAAACGTTCTGAAATGTAAAAAGTAAATAAATAAATAAAATAAATCCGAATCGCCGTGTCTTAGTTTCTTTTATTTTTAATGCACTAATTAATATTTCATTACATATTTTTGAAATTTTTATCGTTTGTTCTGCACTCTTAACTTTCCAACTCCGACGTTGTTTAATTATAAATATTTATAATGCAATTTTATTAATAATTTTTTCCTATATGCATATTAATATTTGATAATATATATACTACATACGCTATTAAGCATTCAACTGATACATTTTGTAAGCAAGATAAGCGAAATTTAAGCAAGGCATGGTGACGCGATTAACGAAGAGTATTATGTTAAACACGCGCTTTAACAATTTTTTACCTTTCAAAATATATATAGAAAGCATTTTTTAACTAGGAAATCGCTTTATCTATATACAAATTTCATTCTTTTTTATATTCTAGAAGTGATTAAGCACGTTTATGCATTGATTGCTGTCGTGCAAAATTCACCATCCCCAAGCTACGACATAGAAAAATTATCAGATCGAAACTTAAACAAACTCGCAACTCATTCCTCTATCTCTTGCATACATTTTTAATTAATTATATAAAGATATCTTATAGATTTTTACGACAGAAAAATCCATTTTCAACGCAATAAAAATAAAATACAACGTCTCGTATGCTGATGGTATACAATATATATACAAAATAAAAGAAGATATACTGTACGGCGGACGGGATGTGCTATAAATTTATCACTTTTTTATATATTTATTCGATATTATTATTATTTTTTTAAAAGAAAATGTATATATATATATGTTTACGTTAGATTTGAAAGGAAATAGAATACTTAGAATTTTGCACACAGTTTTAAGGTATATAATGTTGGAAAAGTGGAATACTGGCAAATCGCCAGACAAAAATCTCATTTACTGTCAGAAGCAAAGCGGGACGATAGTGCAATTTCTATCAGGTAAAACAACTGCAATGTACGACACGGCCTGAAAAAATTTCTTGATTACTTTACCACGAATAAATCCAAAAGAAAAAAAGTAAAAATATATCGCCGATGTCGATGAAACACGTGCTACTACACACCATACACCAAAACAGCATTCGTACCATACATTAAAAAAATGCATTTTTCTATAATTACACTCTAAAATATCTAATTTTTACTTAACTATATAAAAAATTTATAAATAATAATAATAATATTTTAAATTTGAACTTATTAGAGTCGTTATACTAATGATGTTAGTTACGTTTACCTTCTCATTAATGTCGTCGCATTTAATTTTAATATTGTCGATGGGAAGATTCCATTTAGTTGCTGATGATCATTCTTCAAATTCTGGTAAGAGGAAACAGAGAAAAAAATGTATATTTGTAAATTGTAATTTCTCTTAATTACTTCTCTCTTAATTATTTTTAAGATATGGCAAACTTATCCTTTCCTCTTTTGCATTATAATTTAAATTACTCGAATGGCAATTTATCATTAACTCATTTTTTAAAAATCTTTTATACGAGTGTAGGATTTTAATGGAAGTTTCTTACGTCGTTATATCAGTAAAAATAAAATATATTTTTAAGATTTTAATTAGTGACTGTTGAGAGCGTGTTTAACGCTTAAATTGGACCGTGTCACGCAAGCAAACAACTTTTACAAACAACTATGTGTGTAAGCAAGCGTTCTAACTTTTCCAATTCCTTGCTCGAGTAGGAGTTTCGTCTAATGAGTTTTAGCAACGTTTACGCTAATATACACATCAGAATTTATTAAAATTTACTATAAACATACGCTATTTAATTTTGAAACAAAATTACAACTTTACTTTTTTTTTTTTTAATAAAACAGCATAATTCTTCCTTTTTACCTTTACGAAACTGTAAAGCTTAGCTTTCTTCTACGCTAAGAACCGTCTTGATGAAATTCTTCGCTTCGCTTTCTACGTAAAGATTTATCTTAATGAAATTGTCCACTTCGCTTCTACACAAAAAATCATCTTGTTGAAATTATCCACTTCGTTTTTTATGCAAAGAATCATCTTGAAATTCTTCGCTTCGCTTTCTATATAAATATCCATCTTAATGAAATTATCCACTTCGCTTTCTTCTATACAAAGAATCATCTTGATGCAATTCCTCGCTTCGTTTTCTTCTACACAAAAAAATCTTCCTGATGAAATTCTTCGCTTTCTACGGATAGACTGATCTTAATGAAATTGTTCACTTTGCTTTTTTTTTTATACAAAGAATCATCTTGATGAAATTATCCATTTCGTTTTTAATGCAAGGAATTATCTTGATTAAATTTCTCACTTCTCTTCCCATGCAAAGAATCATCTTGATGAACCGTCCACATCGCTTTCTTGTACGCAAAGAATCATTAGTAAAATCGTACAAAAATGCAAGAAAAATACAGAAAAACAATGTTTAAAATATTATCCCTTTTATACATTTTTATAAAGATTTATATATAAAAAATTCAAGTTACACACACATATATATATATATGTTACATTTATTGTTATGAATCTTTGAATAACTTCTCGATGTATCCATTCAATTGCTTCCGATCTCTCGATAACATCATTGTACATTATCAAAAGGGAAAATATTATTATTTCATGTTTCCATTCTCAACAGAGAGGATCCAAAAAGAATTCGGAATTCAAAATTTTCTAAATAAAAGGATAATGCTTGGATGTCCTCTACATATTTAACACAGCGAAGTTATTCATCTTGTAGGTTTGACAGATGCATTCAACGTTAATATAAAACTTACGACCCTTTTTTTTTACTCAATAAAAATACTTTCTTGACGTTTTATATAAGTTTTTATTCTGATTTATACGCGATTATAAAGTCGCTGTAAACGAAAATAATTAAAAATTTCTGAATGACTTTGCTCGAATTTCGTTTCAAAACAGCCAAGTTCGCTGCTAAAACTTGGTTCTATTGCTCTTAAATTTGAAGATTCTCGTCCATAAATTCTTCTAAACTTTTCGATTTCTTAGAAAAATTCCTTTAAAAGTTGTTTGATAGGAATGTTCACGTTCATTCAGGAAGATAATAGCATTATTGTTGCGTGAATAATTTTATTTCTCACTTTGTTTCAACATCTAGCGGCTGTTGTAAACTATAACATATACTAAACGACCTTTATGCGGTTTGTAATTATTCTTAGAAAAAAAACTATCATGAAATTTCCTTTAGGAATCAATTATCTGATTCTCCGTATCCTCATTTAGTTTAAATAACCGGCAATTTAATAGTTAAAAACAACTTTATTACACTCGACAATAACAACTTAATTTAAAAATATCCTCCTGTCATATATGATTATTTAAATAAATGAAATCTTTTAAATGATAATTTTATGAAAATTATCTAATAAATCTTTAAAAATTTATGTATATTTTTTGTATTTTTTTAAATTCAACGTACTTATCTTCAAACACCTTTCTAATTAGATCCTCATTATCTTGCTAGTAGATTACATAAAAATGCTGTTTTCGCAGATTCTTCGATCTACGATCGCATTAAATTATCCAATTTTTTTAAAAAACTCGTTTAAATTGTATTTTTGCATTTAAAATGTTAAAAAAAACCTAAATTATAAAATTATATAATTTTTTAAAAATTGTAGGGATTTTCTCAGATTTATAGCCAGATTTTCCCCTAGATTTCCTACTTTCCGAGATTTTTTTTCCAAAAATTATAAAATTATATAATTTTAAAAAATTTATAGGGATTTTTTTTCAAATTTACAGCCTGATTTTTCTCTAGATTTCCCTAATTTTTAAGATTTTTCTCTAGATTTCCCCACTTTTCCAGATTTTTTCCTAGCTTAATTTTGAAATTTTTCGAATGTAAAGCAATAAAAATCCGATATAAATGATGTTTCTTCTATTAATCTTTAAGAAATAGTCCTTGGGGCATTAGTTGTATTAATCTTTAGTAAGTTCCGGAATCAATTTTGTATCGAGAATCGCAGCTTAACCTTTCAATATCAATAAGAATCAAAGAGAAAAAGAAAAAAGAAAATTGATAAATTTTATATATATCTTGTCAAATTGAATAACCTTAATTGTTATATAAAAAAAAAAAAATACACGATAGTTATCATTATTACATCAATATAAAAACTTCCGTAACAGGATTTTTCCTGTAATACTTTCAAGAAGTTAACTGACGTTAACGTTAAATTCGTAATTTTAAACCAATTTTCCATCCACTGACGATTGATACTTTAAAGAAATTCACTTAAAAATTAAAAAAATATATATCGTTTTTATCTATAACAAGGAGGAAATTAAATTTATAAAAAAAATTCTATTTGTTCAATGCTACACGATACCTAAGTTTTGTAGATTTAACAAAAAGAAAGAAGAGTTTCTTTTGTTAAATTGTATAATGCAAAATGTTAGAAGAGATAAAGAAGATTCAGAAATTCGAGACGATTTTTGAAAGGAAAAATATAGTCTATATATAAAGTATAAAATTATTAAGTCAAACACTCGAAACGGTTGAGAAATGACAGTGATGTCTTTTCTATACTCGAAAATTTATACAAAATCTTATATTTTTATGATAATTTAGAGCTTTTTTAGTGAAAAAAATAATCGAAAATATTTAATTTTTCTTCATTTATTGAGTTAATCTCTTACTTTTTATCAATATTCCAATGTAAAAATACCATTTTAAGAATATTTTAGAGCTTTTTTTAGTGAAAAAGTAGCCGAAAATATTTAATTATTCTTCATTTATTGAATAGATCTTTTACTTTTTTTTTTTAAACCAATACTCGAGTGTAAAAAATAATGCCATTTTTACTAATTTTTGAGGTAGTTTAGTAAGAAAATTACCGAAAATATTTAAAATTCAATTAATTAATTCTTTAACTTATTTTTATCATCGCTTGTTTTCTGTGTAAAGATATTATTGCAACATCGTTTAAGACTTTTCACGTATCTCTTAGCCTTATATATAATCTATAAATACAGGTTCTAATTCATTATGCAAAGAACATTTCGATGTATTAATAGATAAATACAACGTAGAAAAGAAGAAGGATTTTGCAAGATCATTCTACAAATGTATATTTATATATGGGAAGTGATTTAGTTATCATCCTATGCGTTAAAAAGGAAAGAATCGATGAAATAAATGGATTCTAATTTTAGACGGCGATAAATAATGCAACGTTTGGTTTTTTTATGCTGCAAATATTTTTGAAAAAAAATTTTAAGAAAATGGAAAAAATCTTTATACCACTGTTTGAAGAGAAAATAATAAAATCCTTAAATCTTTTTACATTTTAAATCAATGAAGAAGCTTCCTAACTATAAAAGATGCGCTACTTTCTGGATGATAATCATGTTTAAGATGATTTTAATGTCATTAAAAATGTAGGTAATTTACTTTTTTACTCGAATTTCTTCGAGATAAACGAACGTATACTTAATAGAAAGTAGTTTTTCCACGTTTATTTATCACTAGGCCCATCACTTCTACTATCAAAAAGGATAGAATATTTATGAGCTCCCTTTGGGGCATCCACTAGTCGAGTTAAGTTATATACAGTAGAGATTGATTACATATCACAAGTACTTAAGAGGCTTGTTTACTATGAATAGCCTCATCACTTATAACAGAGAAGAATTTGACATTATAGACAACATGCAATAATTTAAATTTAATATTAAAATATTGCATTTAGATGCCTGATTATTTAAATAAGCCTTATAAATATTTTAAAATAAATTATATAGTTTTTATAATAATTTATAACTTTGTCTAGTAACTATTACATTTAATAAATATAAATAAGATCCTATTCTACATTTTGTAAATAAAAAAATAATATAAATTTAATTATTTTATTTACTTTGAATTAAAATTAGTTATTGTATTTCTTTAAATAGCTTACAACTCTGAATAAATTTTATTTTGAATTTAAGAACTGCATAGAATTAGAAGGTCCAAAATTATAATGCCCTTCAGGCATCTTCAAGAGGCCCTTCTCCTCCATCAAATAATAATAAAGTTAAAAATTCAAAGCTGTAAGCTGTGAACTTATAGGGTGAGGCCCTATAAGTTCACACATATTAGAACATATTTAACTTATGTGGCATGAGGCCTTGAGTTAGAACATGTTTAGCTTCTGTGTAAACACTGGGGCCCTGAGTTAGATAGACTACATTTAGCCTGTGTGTAAATACTGCAGCATAAGGCCCTCAATTAGAACATATTTAGCTTGTGTGTAAACATGTAAACACTGTACCATGAGACCCTAAGTTAGAACATGTTTAGCTTATATGTAAACACAGCAGCATGAGGCCCTGAGTTATAATATAACACATAAGCTAAACATGCTATAACACAGGATCTCATGCCACAGCCTGATATATTTCCATTTATTATTAATTTTTATTTATTAAAGACTATTTAAGCATGAACAATTATATCTGAATATTTTAATGAAAATAATGTAAAATATAAGAAAAAATAAATAAATATATATATATATATATATCATTAATCATAAAATAATATTTTATTCCGATATGTAAACGCATTCACGTGTTGAAAGTACTGACGTGTTTCCTCTTTTATTAAGTAAATACGAATTATCTCTTTAAATTCTGTTGGTTTTTTACATTGCTATAATGAAAAAACAATGTATTAAACTGTAAAATGTATCAATAATTCGAGTAATTAATCATAAAATAATGTTTTTTTTTTTTTTTTTGTTGATTTTCTACGGCACGTTTAAGGTAATGTGCTTCCTCTTTAGCATCACTTTTACTAGATAAATATGAATTATCTCTTTAAATTCTGTTAATTTGTGCATTGTTACAACAGAAAACCATATATTGGACTATAAAATAAGCAAAATTTGTGTCAATAAGATAAGAAATTAATATATTAAAAAAAAACTAATGTTTTATGTCGGATTTCTGCAAGCGCATTTACATATTGAAAATACAGATGTGTTTCTACGTTGACATGCACTTTTATTGGTTGTTTTAGTAAATAAATCTGAATTATTTCTTTGAATTTTGTTAATTTAAACATTTTTATAACCGAAAAATTAATGTATTTGATTATAAAACGTGCAAAAATTAAGTCAATAATGCGAGTGATAAATTATATTTTTTGTATTGTTCGTAGTTGTTTAATGACAATTTTTTTTTGAATTTTTAACGATAGATAAAATGCAAATTAAAAAAAGTTAACTAAACCTTTTAAATTCTACAATAAAAAAGTTTTTTTAAATGTTTAAAAAACCGTAAAAAAACAAATTTAAATGCAAAGCTGATAAATGACAATTTATTAAATTATAAACGTTGTTTGCAAGGTTAACTTTATTTCCTAAATAATAATTTTNTATATATATGTTTACGTTAGATTTGAAAGGAAATAGAATACTTAGAATTTTGCACACAGTTTTAAGGTATATAATGTTGGAAAAGTGGAATACTGGCAAATCGCCAGACAAAAATCTCATTTACTGTCAGAAGCAAAGCGGGACGATAGTGCAATTTCTATCAGGTAAAACAACTGCAATGTACGACACGGCCTGAAAAAATTTCTTGATTACTTTACCACGAATAAATCCAAAAGAAAAAAAGTAAAAATATATCGCCGATGTCGATGAAACACGTGCTATTACACACCATACACCAAAACAGCATTCGTACCATACATTAAAAAAAATGCATTTTTCTATAATTACACTCTAAAATATCTAATTTTTACTTAACTATATAAAAAATTTATAAATAATAATAATAATATTTTAAATTTGAACTTATTAGAGTCGTTATACTAATGATGTTAGTTACGTTTTACCTTCTCATTAATGTCGTCGCATTTAATTTTAATATTGTCGATGGGAAGATTCCATTTAGTTGCTGATGATCATTCTTCAAATTCTGGTAAGAGGAAACAGAGAAAAAAATGTATATTTGTAAATTGTAATTTCTCTTAATTACTTCTCTCTTAATTATTTTTAAGATATGGCAAACTTATCCTTTCCTCTTTTGCATTATAATTTAAATTACTCGAATGGCAATTTATCATTAACTCATTTTTTAAAAATCTTTTATACGAGTGTAGGATTTTAATGGAAGTTTCTTACGTCGTTATATCAGTAAAAATAAAATATATTTTTAAGATTTTAATTAGTGACTGTTGAGAGCGTGTTTAACGCTTAAATTGGACCGTGTCACGCAAGCAAACAACTTTTACAAACAACTATGTGTGTAAGCAAGCGTTCTAACTTTTCCAATTCCTTGCTCGAGTAGGAGTTTCGTCTAATGAGTTTTAGCAACGTTTACGCTAATATACACATCAGAATTTATTAAAATTTACTATAAACATATGCTATTTAATTTTGAAACAAAATTACAACTTTACTTTTTTTTTTTTTTAATAAAACAGCATAATTCTTCCTTTTTACCTTTACGAAACTGTAAAGCTTAGCTTTCTTCTACGCTAAGAACCGTCTTGATGAAATTCTTCGCTTCGCTTTCTACGTAAAGATTTATCTTAATGAAATTGTCCACTTCGCTTCTACACAAAAAATCATCTTGTTGAAATTATCCACTTCGTTTTTTATGCAAAGAATCATCTTGAAATTCTTCGCTTCGCTTTCTATATAAATATCCATCTTAATGAAATTATCCACTTCGCTTTCTTCTATACAAAGAATCATCTTGATGCAATTCCTCGCTTCGTTTTCTTCTACACAAAAAAATCTTCCTGATGAAATTCTTCGCTTTCTACGGATAGACTGATCTTAATGAAATTGTTCACTTTGCTTTTTTTTTTATACAAAGAATCATCTTGATGAAATTATCCATTTCGTTTTTAATGCAAGGAATTATCTTGATTAAATTTCTCACTTCTCTTCCCATGCAAAGAATCATCTTGATGAACCGTCCACATCGCTTTCTTGTACGCAAAGAATCATTAGTAAAATCGTACAAAAATGCAAGNTTAACCACAGAAAATGTTATAATTAATTAAATTAAATTCAACAGAAAAGTAGAATTCACTTAATAAAGACGTAAATTTAGTACTGCATCTGTTGTATAAGTTATAGGAAATACAGCTTAGGATCTCATACTACTTAAGGCGTATAATTTTTAATTTATTATTATTTGGTGGGAGGATAGAGCTTCGTATATAGGCCTATTGTAGCTTAGGGGCAAACCAGTTTAAATTTGGCCCTTAACAAATCAGATTACAAAACAGTGGCATAGCCTGCAATTATGTTTGGTAACGGATAACAAACTTAAATAACAGTATCAGGGACGGATTTAGACTCATTAAGCCACTATAAACATAGGGCCTTTCCCTTCCATTTAATAATAATCAGTTTAAAAGTTTAAGGCTCTAAGCCAGGTGTGGCCAAACTTTTATCCCATAGGGGCTGCTTTTTTGGTAAAATATAATCTGCGGGCGACTATGAATATGGGATAACAATTTTAGGATTTTTATATGCACATGCGTTAACATTCATTTGCATTGTTCATCGGGATAAATACAAACAGTATGGGTACGTTGCACAGACAGTCTATTATTGTAGGAATAAATTATCGAATTAAGATTTTTAAACATTAATTTAAGTGAAAGCAAATTGTTCAACTTTAGCTTCGCGGGCTACTTTCAAAACCTTTGCGGTCGACCGGTCGACCGCGGTCTACGTGTTGGCCATCCCTGCTCTAAGCTATAACCTCATAGCATGAGGTCATAAGTTTTGCATAAGTTATATAGTTTCTTACATTTTATAAACACACAAAAGTTTATAATAAAGTTAAATAAAATTACTACTTTTGTAAGGTTATATTTCCTCATTCCCCTTAAGCAGTGGCGGGTTATAATTTCATGGGGCCCAGGTAAATTTGAATTAGGGAGCCTCAGTGTTGGCTTCCGACATTTTTCTCGAATGGAATTTTTTAGAGAAATATTTTCTTATAAAAGATTGATTGGGGCCCCCTGTTCTAGAGGCCCCATAACTCCTTTTTTTTTATGGATAACGAGCCACTGCCATTAAACTTAGTATACGATAACGCATAAAGTTTATAACGTTATTTTATATCAGAAGAACTGGATCAATATTTAGAAACAAATGTCAAAAATAAAATAAAAAAAAAGGAAACAATTCGGAATTACACGATCCTAATACTTGTAACGTTAAATTACTTTCAAAGGTTGTATCGATTTTATTTTTCTTTAATCAAACAGATTTGAAGATCGTCTTTACCTTCGCTTAATTTCTATAACATAAAAAAAAAATAATAAAATAAACACTTAAATACTCGGATATATAAAATAGGAATCGTGAAATAAATTTAATTTATTCTCCATCCTTCATCTCTTTAATCAAAAAGAACCGTCTCGAGATTACACAGATTAAATTTATTATCTTGTACAATGTTGTAGCTATCGTGATTAAGCAATGTACTGTACCATTTGTCATTCTCTAAATATGTTAATGCCTGCTTAATTAGGTGTTGAACCGAGGAATAATTACAAACCAAAGATTCGAAAATCTTCTATATATTTATAGATAAAAATATTATATTAATATATTTTTAATATATATATAGAAATTTAAACTTACTGAGACGTTTATCCATTTTAATTGATGCTTTAAAACTTCCTGTATCCAAGTTGATCCTTGATTGATGCTGCAGAATTTCATATTTAAGCTCTTTCACTTTCTAAAACTTTATCTTTCGTATTTTTTACGTCAACTTCATTAATTTTGACATCTTTAGAATTCTTTCCTTAAACATTTTTTTTTATTATTATTCTTTTTTCTTCCATTCACATTATTAATGGTTTTCTAAGCTTTACATATTTTATTTAACATTCCATCGAGTTGTCGAGAATAAAATTTCTATAAAAAAAAATAAAAAATAAAGATTAAATTTCGATTTTTTATAAGGATTTAACCATAGTTTAAGGTCTTAATTCTGATTCTAAAAATATCTTTTTCAAGGACCATGCCATTATATAACTGAAGAAACATGTTTTCCATTACAGATCTTATCATCCTCTGACGCTGATAGAACACAGCAATGCCTAGAAAAATAAGAGGGATGAGCAGAATCGGGTGACAACTAAATCAAAAGAGGATATATAACAGCTGATCCTTCCGTTTTCTCAAAAATATATAAAGAAATAAAAGAAAAATCCCTCTTACTCAAGTAAGTTTGATGCTTCGTTCGACTTTCTAAATTAATAAATCAGTAGTAAGATAATCACTAGTTAGAAGATCGGATGATAAATCACGGTAATCGATAGATAATTGGTTGGTTTAATCTAATTATACTGCTAATAGCGGCAATTATGCATCAGTATTTATTATAATTGCAGAATATAGTTAGACAGGCAGAAATTATTATAAATAATCTCTTCGGTAGCCTTCGTTAACGCATAATTCACCAAATTATCAGAGCGTAAACGGTGTATTTTTCGAAATTTAATTTAATAATTTATTATATAAAAGTCAATTTTTACCACGAACTGATGTTATATTGTTGGATAATAGCCTTATTAATAATAGTAGAATCGAATTAATCCATAAATTTCGGTGTATTTCAGGTGTTATTAGATAATGGCATCGTGTGGAATGTTAGTGAAAATCGTTTTTATGATAACGACGTTACGTTATGTGATGTGTTTAGGGCGAAGTAATCCTTCTTCCGATTCTAAACACGATCCTCTACTAATAAGGACTACTAAAGGATACGTAAGAGGTATAACACAACGTGCAGCCACAGGAAAAAAGGTAGATGCTTTTTTTGGAATTCCGTATGCCAAACCACCGACTGGAAAGTATAGATTCCGTCATCCAATTCCAGTTGACAAGTGGGATGGGATTTTTAACGCAACAGAGAAGCCTCATTCTTGTTTCCAGATAACCGACACGTTCTTCGACGATTTCAAAGGTGCTACCATCTGGAATCCCAACACCCCTCTTAACGAAGATTGCCTGCGTATCAACGTGTGGGTGCCACACAGAAGACCTAAGAAACCGGCTGCCGTTCTTGTTTGGATCTATGGTGGAGGATTTTATAGTGGTACCTCGACTCTAGAAGTCTACGACCCAAAAATATTGGTCACGGAACAAGATATCGTCTTCGTATCCATGAACTATCGCATTGCGTGCCTTGGTTTTCTATATTTCGATCGACCGGACTCTCCCGGGAATGCGGGACTGTTTGACCAATTGATGGCACTGGAATGGGTCCGAGATAACATCGCATATTTCGGTGGTAACCCGCACAACATCACGCTATTCGGTGAGAGCGCCGGTGCCGTAAGTGTCAGTCTTCATTTATTATCCCCTCTGAGCAGGAATTTGTTTAGTCAGGCCATAATGCAAAGCGGAGGAGCCACGGCCCCGTGGGCAATCCTCGACCGCGAAGAGAGCATAAAAAGGGGTCTTCGATTAGCGGAAGCGGTCAGTTGTCCGCACAGTCGAGACGATTTGGGCGCCGTGGTGGCGTGTTTACGAACTAAGGACCCACTCGAACTGGTCACGAACGAGTGGGGCAATTTGGGGGTGGCAGAATTTCCCTTCGTTCCTGTAATCGACGGTTCCTTCATCGACGAGAAACCTGAAATATCCCTTCGCAATAAGAATTTCAAGAAGACAAAGATTTTAATGGGTACCAACCTGAACGAGGGGATGTATTTCATTATATATTACCTCACCGAACTATTTAAACTGCACGAGGACGTTTACCTGACACGTGAAGATTTCATAAAGTCGGTCAAAGAACTGAACCCGTACGTTGGAGAAATTGGCCAGGAGGCTATTATATTCGAATACACGGACTGGTTGAATCCTGATGACCCTATAAAGAATAGGGATGCGGTCGACAAGATAGTAGGGGATTACCACTTCACCTGCAGTGTCACCGAATTCGCTCACAGGTATGCAGAAACGGGTAACGAAGTGTACATGTATTATTTCACTCACCGTTATTCAGTGAACCCGTGGCCAACATGGATGGGAGTTTTGCACGGTGACGAGATCAATTTCATTTTCGGAGAACCCCTCAATCCAACTCTAGGCTATACGCCCGAGGAAGCGGAACTCAGCAGAAGGATAATGAGATATTGGTCCAATTTCGCTAAAACTGGGTGAGTTATTTCATAAAAATTTTCAAATATTAATATTTTATAGAAAATACGTTTTAAAATTTAAATATTTAGCTTTATTTATTTATTTTTTTCTCCAGCAATCTTATTATATAACTTGGTTTTTATGCATGAAAATCCCTTTCCTCCCTCCTCTTCCAGTTGTCATATCTTCTCCAACTTCTCGAAGTTGTTTTGTTATTGACAGTTATGGTTAGAATTTTAATGCACCGAATTTATTTTTTCGTTCCAACTTGACAAGCCAATTTCATCTTTATCGATTAAAATGAAAATCGCCGTTCTCAGTTAATTTTTTCCTTATATTTTACCCTAAAAAATCCTTCCAATATGCTCGAAACTTAATATTAAAAATAAAATCTGTCAGTAAAAAGCATTATAAAAAAAGTATGAAACATCATACGAAGTCAAGATCCGNTACGGAAGGACAGACAGTGGAAATTTATGTCTACAATTTTTTTTCGAATTGCAGCCAAATTATTCTCCAATTTCTTCTTAAAAAAGTCTTTTATAAAAGTCGAATTAATGCTGTATTTATACTTTTAACTCAACAAGGAAAGGAGAGAAAGAGAGAGAGTTTACTTTCTTCTTTAATAATACCTGTCTTCAAATCAGAGAGATTTACATAAATAAGCAATTAGAAATTTAGTCGTGTTGTAAATTTAACGACTTAAAATATTAAAGACAATGTCATCAAACGTCAAATAAATAGAGAAATTATCTTCTTTTTCTTTAATCTTTTTAAAGTTACACACAATATAACGATTAAAGTTGTGTGTAATCTCACAAATGTTATAAAATAAAATCCAAGTTAAGAAAATTAAGTAATGCATAATACAGAATAAAAATTCCTCTAAGCTATTTGTAGGGAAAGAAAAGAAATTGTTTACTCGGTTTAAAAAGTTATACACGAGAGAGAGAGAGAGAGAGAGAGAAAGGGGGAAGAGAAAACTCGTTTATACGTTTATGTTGGCATAAAGTATATTTATCGATTTAATTTAAAAATTTAACAGAATAAAATAATCTGACCGTAAAAAAGAAATCTTCAAATGATGAAATAATTTATTAAATCGATTAGTTTTGCGCAAAACTCATCTGGAATTCATAATGATTGTGTTTCATTCTATATTTAAATTCTTTTCTTCGTTTTTTTCCTTTTTGCTCGTTAAATTTGTTAGGATTATCAGAATGGAATGCTTCTTCTTCTTTTTCCTAAATTCCTTTTCTTCCAAGAATACAAAATTTCATACAATTCTTCTCTGTTAAATTAGAAAAATTATTTATTTCTGGCCTTTTAAAACTGCCTTGTAAAAGAATAATAACGCTTCTATTCAATACGTGCAACATTTTATTTAGCTAATTTATTTATATACAAACCTTAAAGAATCAAAAATATTCTTGATTCTTGAATTGTCATTCAAATGATTTTTATTTAAATTATTAAAAATCTAAAATAATAAAACTGTATATATGTGAAATTACAATTTATATACAATAATATAAATAATATTTATTTATTTAAAATATTTGAATTCTGAAAGTTATATTCAATTTTATATAATTTATATAAAATTTATACATATTTACAGTGCAATATATAAATATTTTATGTAGTTATAATGTAATATTATATTTATGAATATGTAGTGGTATACATTAATAATAATAATAATAGTTAAAAACTCAATTAGATAAAGGCTTTTAATGTAATTTTATTATGGTTTCGGAGAATTTATACTTTAACTTCTTTTATTTAATTCATTAATATTTTTTTATGCTATCATAAAATGAAAATAAATTATTAAAATTAAAAAGTTTAGTATTGAAATTCTTATATTAAAATACTTATATTTATTGTAAATACAGTATAAATAAATTAAACAGTACAGAATATTCAAATTTAAATTTATGTTTAATAAATTATCATTTCTTGCATATAACCTGTAAAAATTGATAGAAATGCACTTGCTTTTAAATTACCAGGTTGCCTGGTAAAGTGGCTTTAATACAGCTGGATAAACAAACCAATGACATAGCTGGTTAAATTTGAAATGGACTATGTCATTGGCTTGTTTATCCAGCTGTATTAAAGCCACTTTACCAGGCAATGCACCCCATCTTTAAAAACATACATAACTGCAGGTTATACACAGGAATTTCTTAAATATTTAAATTCTGAATAATTTAAAAAATAATTTTTCTAATTTATTTATTTTTTTCAGCATCACATAATAATCCAAATCCAGAATGTACCAGTGCAACATCATCTAAAACTATAAGCACCACAATGGCAATGATTACAACAGTGATTGGAATATTTTGCCGATTGTCAGTGATCACTTAAGTAAAAGTGATGATAAATAATAAATAAATAAATAGCGAGAAAGACATTCTTCTTGCTACAATTACAATTTATAAATTACATAAATATAAAAAAAATTTAGAAAGGCAGATATCATTAGAATAAACTATATCCAGAACNCTGTTTATACAGGGTGGACCAAAAGTCAGTTAACCACGATACGTTCAAAAATACACTTGCAAGATGTTAATCTCAATTGTTAAGCGAATTTTGGGCTACCCTTCGTATTAAAATACGTAAAAATGGTTTATCTAAATATATATATATAAACAATAAAATATATCAACAGAAGCATAATAATTTTTTCTTTATGGATGCAAGACGGCTCACAGACACATAAAATTTAAAAGCAAACAGTTGGTTGTATCGATTAAAAGTCTCAATCTGTATTCTAGCTATAAAGAAAGGTACTAAAATAAGAAGTGGAAGTGTCATAAACTATAATGTAGCTTTACCAATGACGTGTTTGGCTGTCGAGAGTCCAACATCCATTGCTTAATATGAATGGATGAGATCCGTTTCCTAATGTAACCAACAGACACACACACGCACGCACACGAAGAAACTTCACCCCGTTAATACGTACAGAATTTTTTTTATGACCTTTTAATCTTATTGAATTACGAGCTCTCACAGTTTAATAAATTACAAAATTTAATTAAAAGAAACATGCAGAATTATATATTTTATCGACTGTAGTGTAAGTCTGTGTGTTTGCACATGGCATATAAGAAGGAATGTTTCCAGAAATTAGCTTAAAATTCGACGAAAGTGTCGTTGATATATTATTAAATCAATCATTCGAGAGTGACTAAATTCGTTTTACTTTACTGAAAATGTACAAGTGAAAGCGCTCTGAAATTTAGATTTTGACCTCTCTTCTCTAATGGGAATTGTATGCAATGATTAAGATCCTGAACTCAAAGACAGTTAATTATCGATCGTGTAGAATTTCTGACTAAATTAAATTTTAACGATTAATACATTGAAATCCTTTTAGAGGAAATCGCATTTTGACATTAGTTTCTCTTCTTAAATTTTATAATTATATTTATCTTTGTAGAATGACATTAAAGTTCGGCCGTTATGCGAATTCTACGCTTTTTCTAACTATAAAAAATTGTTTTTAACGCATTTAATTAATTTATTTACATAAGAATAGCGTATCTAAGATGGAATAGAGATATCTCCAGTGTTTTTACATCCATTAAAACATGTAAAACATTCGAAGGATCCGTAGAAAAACCTTAATTACGGCGCGCTTTTCTTCGATTCTACTTCAATTACTATTAAAATAAATTAAGCAAACATTTATTACGGCACCATTCATAGCTAAGAAGAGCTAAATTTATCAAGTTAAACGAGATAAATTAATATTATGGAGTATGCGACGGTGATTCTGAGTAAAGTAACATTCTCATCACGATCGTATCTAATTAGATTATCTTTTTCTTGGAAAAGTGTTAAAAAATATGATGCTAACCTTCACGAACTTCTCATTTTTCTAGTTAATAATCATCTTGCTTACGGTTATAAATAATAAAACTAGCTTGTAATCGTCTTATTAAGCTTTGCTTACATCTATAAATCTCATTATCTCCTATCAAAAGCCGCAGGTTCCTTTATTAAGAGAACATATATCTAGTTAAGAACAGAACGAAAATACACGTTATTAACTCTTAAATCTTGGTAAATAATTAAAATATAATCAATATATAATATAAGAATTTAAAAATTCAATAAAATGAAATCAAAATAAATCGATAAAATATAATAAAAGACATTTTATAAAGATTCATACTCGTTGCGTAAGAGAAATGCTATTACAATAATAAAATTGCAGCTGGAAGATTTCTCATACAAAAATAAATTCGACGATTCTATCTTTATAAATTCCTCATTTGAAATTAAATTATTCCTATGCGTTTTAAAAATCATTTAATACCCCTCATTTTTCCACTTTAAAAAAAAAAGAAAAATAGAAGAAAACTTCCTTTACGGAGATTGAGAAAATTGTGTTAAAAGTTGGTATTACTTGGGATGATGATGTGATATCGATCCAAATATCCAAGAGTTTTTTTTATTTTATTTTATTATTTTATTTTTTTATCCACATGATCTATCAGATGGTTTGCTAAACGGGTTGAAATTGTCTTGGAGAAAAACGATGGCATTCGAGCGAATTGTTTTCCTAAAATAGACTATCTTCTATACTTTCTATTACACCACGAGAATTTTTTACGCCGTGGTGTATTTATAGACAGTGACTCTCCAATATCTTTCTATAAAACTTCTTAAATTTATTTTTCTGTGTTTTATATTGTTATTTCCCTATAAATTTACTTTAAAAATAACGCGATTATCAATCGCTTACTATCGTTAGAAATTCAATGAATCCAACTCGGTCGAATCCGACTTTATATACGGATTTGTATGGACAATTCGATATAACATTGTTCCAAAAGTCATTACTTAACTTTCGAAGAACTTTTTAAAATAAAAATATTAATCAAAATCGTGATATTATCTAATCAGGAAACATGTTTTAAGGATGGAATTTATTTATTTTTCCTTGTAGGAACCCAAGTAGAGGACCAGGAGGTGAATGGGAGCCCATCTATTGGCCCGTCCACACTCCATACGCAAAGGAGTATCTAACTTTGGCAGTTAATTCGAGCATCATCGGTCGTGGACCTCGTGCCAAGCAATGTGCCTTTTGGAAAGAGTACCTACCTCAGTTGGTCAAAGTAACAGGTGATCTTTCACGCGATTTTCTTCCTTATAAAACTCTAGAAATTATTCTAAACGATAATAAAATATGTTTCTTATTAATACTATAAAAAAATTTTTTTCCGTCCCATGGGTCTTTTTTAGTAAGCCCTTTACGGATTCGACCATGCCCATAATGGAGCAGCAGAGGGATGGGCTAAATTAATACTAATAATATTTATATACATATAATATTAAATGCCGGAATTAATTTTTTTTTAAATATTCTAAATGCAAGATGTGAAATAAAAGATACGAATAATTATAACTTTAAACAAATTGTCATTAATTAAGCCCTTAAATCATTTCAATTTGATGGCCGTAATCCTACCGCTCTGATGGATACGAGATCGAAATTTTTCGGGGGTGGTATACCGGGCCCGGCCCCTCATCACACGGCCGACATATTGTGCCTGGCTGAACCCGCAGGGCCCAAAAAAGGTTCTCTTAATGCGGAAAGAGTAAAAAAACGAGCCATTATTTATTGTGCCATCGTGACAATGCCGGGCTGCGATTTTTGTCACAATGCTCTCAATTTTAGTAGTGTTTTGCTCCTGTATATCATACTTCTCCTGTTAACAACGGAGTCGCGCCGGTCATTCATCGGTTCAGGAGATTATATCTGAATTGAAATAACGTGGCTTTCGGAAGTTCGTATATAGTTAATCGGGCATCCTGTCCCATAAACTTTCTATATCTGGCCTGGACTTTCATATATTTAACTCCATTCTCAAGATTAAGGAAAGACAAACAGTGGGAATTTGTAGGTCTAAAATTTTTTAAACTTGCAGCTCAGTTAAATGTTTAGAAGGGGCAAATCGATTTATTTACATACACCCGCGTTTATTGCTGTTAGAGATTAAAGAATAAAATAAATAAGAATGTTACATTTTATTGCATGTAAATTATAAAATAACAAAAAAACAGATGAATTAGTTACACGTGATGATCCTGATGACCTTATCAATAGAAGAACAACTGAAACTGATACTGTTCTCCTGAAGTAACATTATATTTAACAACGTACAGAAGCAGCCAATTTCACAGATTGTCAAACGTATACACGTCTTTATCTAATTTACAAAATTCGGAAGAGAATACAAGAAACTTTATATATTCTGGATACAGATTGAATTTATTATTCAACCTTCGCAGATTCTACCAGATGTGCACAAACTTCTGCAAACGTAAACAAAAATTTTTTATATTTTTTATTTTGCATTATATAAGACTTTTACGTAAAAACAGGAAATTATCGAAAAAAAGCCAAAAAAACAAAATCCAATTTTAAACTAGAATATTTCATGTATTTACTGAATAGTTATGAAATTATCCATGAAAAATCCATCTAAATTTAAGTAACTTACATGAAAAGTTAGTCCTTAAAGAAAGGAAGAGTTTTGTTAAAATTAGAATAAATTTCATTTTGGGAGGCAATTTTAAAAAAAAATGTAGACTTTTAAATTTCCATTGGAATCCATCTGTCTGTCTGTCTGTTCTCTATCCTTCCTTAATCTCGATAATGGAGTTAGAGAGATGACCGACATAACTCTGTTGTTAACAGGAAAAGTATGATGTACAGAGGCAAGACACTACTAAAATTGAGAGCATTGTGACGATGTCATAATAATTACTCGTTAATTTATTAAATTTTTATTTAATTGATTAACATTATAATAATTTAATGTTTTAATGTCTTTCAGTTCGTTTTTATTTTAAAAAATATTCTTTAGAATAAAATTTTCATATCATAAACAACAATTTTAATCCATAAATAATTTTCTCAGTAATTTAGCTTATGAAATTGATAAAGTTCCATTATTTTAAGTACTTTTCTTAATTTCTTTGGATGTTTCTTATAGAAAATCAAAGCAAACTTAAGATGTTGCATCGATAACAATTTTCGATACACGGAGACATTTTCGGGACGAGCAACTTAGTCTTATGCCTAGGGCATTCTGCTTCCAGGAGTCTGAAACACGTGCAAAAATTTACTGGTCGACACTCCGAATCCAGCACTAAATAGGATCATAGACACTGTGTGATGTCTTAAGTTCACATAATGCAAAATCTGTAACATATGTAAAAGGGGCCTGATAAATCAAAGCTCGCCTAGGGCTTTGATGGTTTTGGGTGCCTCGGATACTGACTCTGTACGGTATTCGGAACCCAGTACTAGTTAGAATTCTATACCTCGCTATATGAATTTTATATGTAATTATATAGAAGAGACCTTTCGAGTCCAATTTTATTCAGGACCTCCTTAGAACAATCTAGAGTCAGCAGTGCCGATACAGAAAGTTTTTAACATGGGAAATGGCACAGAAGTATTCATATATCTTTAAGTTATTTAGTATCGGAAGAGAAAATATTTGCATAGTTGAAAATTAAATAGGTTTTTGCATGAAATGTACAGATTAAATAAATATACATTGAACAAAATGAAATATTTCATATATATATTTTAGCAAGCAGAAGGATGGAATGTAGTTACACCCAGTTTAAAATCATGTACTCGATAATAGCAAGAATTTAAATATTTATGCGATATGTAAATGAAATGCAATTTTTCTTCAAAAAAATTTAAATGAATTACATTTAATTTCTTGTCATGTTCATAAACGCTTTATTAAAATGAACATTTTTCATTAAATCCTGTAAGAAAATCGGAAATTGAGTATACTTTTTTTGGTTTTTTTTAAATGTTTTCGGCTGGAATTTTCGGATTTTTTAAAACTCAATTCCGCAAACGCTAAAAGGGTCTTTTTCCAAGCGCATAATAAATTTGGTGGGCCTATAGTAAGGCCCGACGCGTTCGGATCACATCTGTAGTCACTGGTTTCGAACCCGGACTCCTGTGAAGCAGGCTGGTGTCTTTATAACCCATCGGGCCGTAAAATTTTTGAATTTTGGACGTTATGTTCAAGGGCAATGGGTTCTATATAGTATCTGGATTATGCCCTTTAGGAATTCTAGTAACTTGGATGGTAAATGGGAAACGAAATTCATAAAACGTCACGTGGTCTGCTTCGAATTCGAATCCTGGTTCCTCAGACAGGTGAAGAGTCCCTTACTAGGACCACTAACCCTAATTTTAATTAAAAATGATGCAAAATCATAATTGATTATACAGAAAATTATCTAGTGAAACAATTAAACAAAATCAATATAATTTAACTTCATTAATTTATATATGAGTGCTTGATAAGCTGGGTTTCATAGTAGAAGAGGTAGAACCTTTCAAGAAGTCAATTGAAGCTCGAATTAATTGTTTTTCTGATGCCGACTTTTTTAAAAAATGCCATTTTTTTTCTTAATATACAAGACAAATATATTTTTGAAACTCCGCAAATATGAGGCCCTCAAATGTGAGATCTTCCATACGGTAGAGCCTCATGTTTGGTTATTTAAACCGGACCCTGCCAGTGGTGCGTTATCCTATGGGCAAACAGGGCAATTACCTGGCATCCCCTAAACCCTGTTCGCCAAAACGGCCAAATTTATTGGACCCTGCTGGCCAAAATGGCCAAATTCAGGTCAGAAAGCCATTTAGTTCGGGCTTCTTGTGCTGGATGATAGAGCCAGGTAGGGACTAAAAAAACATTCTTGTTTTTACATATTTCACTTCGTACTTTTTACGTTTATCGAGCGTACAAAATACGACAAAAATAACCTATATAAAACTCATCGAATCGTACAGAGCATGTATTTTTCCGATATTTCAAAGGCAAATATCAAGCCATATCCGATATCTAAATCGGGAAAGGCAAAGAATCCGTTATTCTTTCGTACAATGAATATCGAAAAAGAAATTAAACAAACATTTATTAAATAAATAATATATTTTTAGCATCTATTCACCTAGATTAATTCTTAAACTTTGAACATTTAAACTCATTCACTCTAATCATCGCATCAATAGGGGAAAAGCAGTTTTTTAATGATTAAAAAAATTAAAAAAACGCTAAATAGAGGAATTACGTGGAGGAATTAATTGGTAAAATATGCCAAAAGAAACGAATATTTGCCATTAATTTTAAGTAATACGAAAAAATTATTTATTGTGACACAATGCTCTCAATTTTAGTAGTGTCTTGCTCCTGTAAATCATACTTTTCCTGTTAACAACAGAGCCATGCTGGTCATCTAACTCTGCCATAAACATTTTTAACTAAAATAACATGACTTACAATCTGGACCAGAAGTTCGTATATAGTTAATCTGGGCCTCACGCCCCTAAGCTTTCTATATCTGGTCTCGACTTTCATCTATCTAACTCCATTCTCAAGATTAAGAAAGGACAGACTGGAAATTTGTTAATCTACAATTTTTGAAAAATGCAACCCAATCTTAACACGTTAATGATTATATAGCCAAACTACCTGTGAATGACGGACACTGACAGAAACATAAAACGTGGCCTTTGTTTGGAGGTAGAATTATCTAGAAATTATTCTGTATATGTTTTTGCTCAAAAGAAAGTTCCGGAAATGAGTCGTTGTTGAGGTGTGGCTTTTATTAATTATTATACAGTTAAACCCGCGAATGACGGACACCGACGAGAATGAAAGCGTTGCCGTTGTGTAAAAATTATTTTGTACACAATTTTATTAGCTAAATCCCCATTTTTATCTTGAAATTTTCCACGCGAATTTTAAATTTATAAAAAAATGAAGAATTATGGTTCTTAGATAAAAGGAGCATCATCATCATCCCGAAAGAAAAATATTGTAAAAGTTTTCAAAATGCTTTTTTTAAACATAAAATTTTACTTATGTATAAACTAGGAAAGAAGATTATACTCTTTCCATTAAATTTAGCCACCTAATCTTATTTTATCCGCATTTAATACTCGAGTAAATCCCAAAAAATACTATTTTTTTTTCTTTTTATCTGTACATTTTCAACGTAACACTTTTCCCAAAATGAAATTTCTCTCCAAATATATCTTTTATCCTGTAGTTTCTAGATAAATTTATTATTTATCTACCTTCCTCAATACCATTTATATAAATTTGATCAGGGTATTTTGGTTTTTTTTCTTTTCTTTTCTTGAATTAAAAGTCGAATTCTTCGATGGGAGCGCGTAGAACACTAGTAAATACTTTGGTTTACGGATCTCCGGGCGCGTATTAAATTCGTATAAATTCGATTGTAAGAGCTGGCGTGAGATTAATCGTGGCTTTAGTTAAAGAGATTTAAACTATTAAAACCATTTTAGTCGAATTTGAAAGGTAAATCCGTATTAATGCTTTCACATTTCACAACTATCAACTACGTTATTTCAGTGCAGATTAATGTTAGTTTCAGATCATTTCCGTTTACTTGACTGTAACAATTTTCGCCCGCAGCTTTTATTGATTACTACTACTTTCTGTTTGTGTCGAATTGACTGAAATGTAGCAAGTTTTCTTCCATTTTGTATTTTATTTATTTACTTATTTTCTTTTTTCCCCCTCTCTACGGCCGAAATCGGGAAGTAAAAGAAATGACATTAAAAAGCCAGGAATTAATCGGTTAAAAATTGCAAGAAGAAACGAATATTCGCCGTTAATTTTAATTAATACTTATTATCTTAACGCGTTGATTGTTACACAGTGGAACCTGTAAATAACGGACACCGACAGACAAAATGTGGAGGTTTTTTTGGAAATTAATTTGTACTCATTTTCTGTTCGAAAGTTCCTGAAAAAATGGTCGTTGTTGGGAGGTGGCTTTATCATCATACATACATCATCATACAGTCGAACCTGCGAATGACGGACACCGATGGGAACATAAAATGTGGCTGTCGTTTGGTAGAGGTTGTCTGGAAATGATTTTGTAGGGATTATTTGTTTAAAAGTCAGTTCATGAAATAGTGGCCTTTATTACAGGTTCGACTGTAATTTATATAAAATTATATTTACATTTTATTACATAAAAAAATCACATTAAAACTGATTCTTTTGTTAATTTTAATTAAAGAAAACTAATTTAAATTAAAATTTAACTGTAGAGCAGTAAAATTCATATTCGTAAACAATAAAAAGACATTTTTTAATCATCACTTTAACGTATTTTACTGTAGAAAAATTGATTTTTAAAGTTAATTTAATAGTAAATTAATAAAATTCATAATAAAAAAACAAAATATTTTACTGTTATAACGGCATTTTCTCGCCGACACACTGCATTTTACCAAAATTCGATTCTTAAATTAGTTTTAGTTAAAGAAATCTTAATTAATTTAAACTCGAAAATTTAATTGTAAAAAAAAAACACAGTAAAAATACACTTTAACTTTCTTAATTAACTTATTTTATGCAATTTACCGCATAAAAATCGATGATTCTCGAGTTTAGTTACGGTCCAAGAGAATATTTTAAAGTAATTTAATAATTGGAAAACTGTAAATTGTCAAGTAGTAAAATATTTATAAATAATAAAAGTTTTACGGTAGTTAAAGGCATTTTGTCTCCTGGTAAAATTGCATAACTTTGATAATCATCATTAGTTTTATACAATAATAACAAGACTTGTTTCAAGTGTTAACGTGCCTCGGGGTTATCCAGTAAATTAGCGCGTGTTGAACGTGTAATTATCGTGTGAATGTATCCTATACAAGTGAATGCAATTCTAGTTTAATTAAATTTCCCTTTGATTTCTATCAAATTCTAATGAATTAATGATGTTACGTTGGATGCTTTCCATGTTTGTGTTGGCCCACAAAATTTTACCAACGCACAACACAATTAAAACGCTTAAACATAGTATTATTATTATTATCATTCAATGATTAAGCGTAAAATTTACATCAAATATGAATAATTTTAACGTTACACCCTCGTTAAATAGGGTGACCGAAAGTCGGTTAACCACTCGACAAATATTGCGGTTAACTGACTTTGGGAACATCTTTTATGCTTGGTTACTTTAACTTAACGCAAATAATTGAGGCAATTACAAGTTTGAATTACGGCGCAATACAGGGAGTGGCTCAAAAGTCAGTTAACCACACGCTTTGCAAGCGCTTTTGTAATTATTTTTTAAAACTGGCGAGCGTTTGAATAAGACAGAAACGGTTAATTAACTTTTGGGCCAACCTGTAAATTAATCTAATTGAATTGCAATTTTTAAAAATTGTGGACCTATAAATTCCCACTAGCGCCAATTGCGTGTCTGTCTTTCATTAATCTGGAGAACGGAGTTAGATAGATGAAAGCCGAAACCGGTTACGGAGAGTTTAGGGGCAAGAGGTCCGAATTAACTATACAAGAACATTCCGGTCTGGACCGGAAGTCACGTTATTTCAATTCAAAAATTTTCTCTTGAACAGAGACCGTCAGGACTCCATTGTTAAAATGACATACAGGGGCAAGACACTACTAAAATTGAGAGCATTGCGATGAATTTTTTTATACATAAAAAAAAGATTAAATGAGTTCAGAGTATAACATATAGGCTGGCCCAAAAGTCAGTTAACCGCGTTTCCCCCCCCAAACAACTCAAACTTTATTTGTAAGTAATAACGAGCATTCAATTAAGCGGTTCGGTCTTTTATGGCGGTTAACCGACTTTTGACCCATCCTGTACATTACGTACTCGAACTCGATTATTTTAATAATTACATTTAATTTATTCTCATTTATAAAAGCTAGAATTGAATATAATTTTGTGAATGAATAATAATAATAATGGCATAAAATCTGATCATATATATATATGATCAGAT